>NC_136271.1:65835718-65918218 GCF_964187855.1 Myxine glutinosa
CTTTAAATAAATAAATTAATTAAGGCATTCATCAAATAATTAAATAATTAATCGATTAATTAATTAATCAATAAATCAAAATTAGCCTTCACAGCCAAATCACTTGGTCATTGTCATGTCCAAATATTAGCTTCCTAACTCAAAAGGTGCCTGAGATATTGCCCAGATGAGAAAGAAAATAAATAAATGATTGATAATAATGAAAATAAATAAATAATAATCACGAAAAAATAAATAATTAATCAATTGGCTCATATAACACATAAACCACCACCATTTCTTCCGAATCTGTAACTAAAAAAAACTAAAAAAACAGTCATTAATCGAATAATTAAATAATTAATCGATAAATTGATTAATTAAATAATCAATAAATCAAAAATAGCCTTTACAGCCAAATCACTTGGTCATTGTCATGTCCAAATATCAGCTTCCTAACTCAAAAGGTGCCTGAGATAATGCCCAGAAGAGAAAGGAAATGTATAAGTACTTAATTAATCGCAAATAATTAAATAACTAATCAATTAATTGATTAACCAAAAAACGAAAAATACAGTTTTTGACAAAGTACCTGCTCACTATTGTGCCGAAATTTCAGCTTCCCAGCTCAAATGATGGCTGAGATATCGCCCAGAAAACCAAGAAAACAAGAAAGCAAGAAAAGAAAAGAAAACCAGAGTGAAAACTGAGTACTCCTTTTCAGCGTGCGTCATTGCTGAGCCCCCTACGGTGCCCGGCAATGACGTTATGCAGCGCCTGGAGAAGGCATAGGAAAGGAGCGGTGTACCAAAATGTTATAGCCCATGGGGTTTTAGTAATTTGGATGTACTGAGTTAAAGGCCGTCAGTCGGCCATCTTTGGTCGGATTACAAAACAAAATACTCTGCATATGTATACTCTCATGTATTTGTGCCAAGTTTGTACAAAATTGGTCCTTGCATGGTTGAGAAATGGTTGGGGACACGTTTAAGTAACAAAATGGCTGCCAGTCGGATATCTTGAATCTGTTCTCGCAAAAGAATGACGTGTATATGTAAACTATCATTCGTTTTCTTTGTGCCAAGTTTGAGCAACATCGGTAAACGCATGTCTGATTGAAAAGAGGACGTGGTCAATATTGGCTTTTTTAAAACTAAAATGGCCACCAGTCTACCAGTCGGCCATCTTTGATCAGATTGCAAAATAAAGTGAGGTGCACATATATGCCATCATGTGCTGTGCTGTGCTTGTGCAAAGTTTGAACAAAATCAGACCATGCATGTTCAAGAAATGGTTGGGGACACGATTAAGAAACAAAATGGCCACCAGACGGCCATCTTGGATCTGATGACGAAACAAAATGACATGCCTTTGTAAGCCATCATTCTTTATCTGTGTGCCAACATTCAGCACCATCAGTAAATGCATGTCCGAGAAATGGTTGAGGACATGGTCAACATCAGGTTTTTATGCCTCCGCCGACAAAGTCGCCGGAGCCATTATGTTTTCGGGATGTCCATCCGTCCATCCGTCCGTACGGGCTAAACCTCGTTTTTCTCACCAACCATATGTCCGATTTAGACGAAACTTTCAGGGTAGGAGTGGCACCCATGCAGAATGTTTTTATGATCACTGTGACGTCATAAGTCACGTGGCATGGCAGCCATCTTGGATTAAACACAAATAATAAAAAATATTTCTCAGAAACCACTGAATGGAAAAATTTTAAACTTGGCACTGGCAAGTACTCCCAATGGGGGAAAAAGGCAGGACAATGATAATATCATGGGTGAAGTGGTATACCAGACAAAATGTTATTTTTTAAAATCCCTTCTCTGAAACTGCTTCACCGATCGATGTGAAACCTGTCATGGCAGGTGAAAATGTGATACTTGAAAACAGTTGAAGGAATTTATATCAAACTTGTTTATTTTTAGGACAGTGAACGAGGGCATCTACCCATTGTGGGACTATGCGGAGGCATATTGGCGACACAGTCGCGTTGTCCTAGTTTACAACTAAAATGGCTGCCAGTCAGCCATATTTGATCGCATCGCGAAACAATATGATGTGCATATGTATTCCATCATGCATTGTGTTTGTGCCAAGTATGAACAAAATCGGTCCATACATTTCTGAGATATGGTTGCAGACGGACGGACGTAAGGACGGACGTGTCCTAATCCATAAGCCCCGTTTCGGACAAAGTCCAACGGGAGCTAAAAATATAGACACAGACCTGAGTTTTGCATGCTGGGCAGCTATACACCAGTTGGTGATGTTTCATTTTTCAATACAACCATACCAGGCGTTTCTGATTGTACCAAAAGAGGTTTCGTTTCATGATAAATCAGAAGTTCTAAGGTATAAACGAGAAAAAGAAACATTCAAATTTCTTACATAGCGATCGAGGCAAGAGGGTGTGGCTTGAAACTAATAAGATGATATAAAATAGAGAAGAACACAGCAGTTTCAGTGAGATACAATCCTAATGAGAATCACAACTGGAACTGGAATACAGATTACAGAATGTCATATAGAAACATTAATCAACTGTACACTATGAACTGGACATCTCTGCCTGAGGGTTTCCCTAAAAACCTGAATGTGCATTAGAGCCAGAAGCAGGTGGAGTCCAAATATTCATTCCCAACATTCTTTAAGGCCTAGCTTCCAGACCTGCAACGTTCATGCAAATTTTCTAACATGGAGGCGAAACCAAGCTATTAATAGGTACAGGAAAATATTGTACACGTTTACACATAGACAAGAGAAGGCAACTTGTCCTGTGCTTTTTACTTGTCTGCTAAAAACGTGATACTTGAGAACAGCTAAAGGGATTTAAATCAAACTTGTTTATTTTTAGGACAGTGAACGAGGGCATCTACCCGTTGTCACGGGCAGGGACTACATTACGTAGGCATATTGGCGACGCAGTCGCATTGCTATAGTTTAATCTGTCTACCTGTCTGGCAGTCAAAGAAAATTGAAAATCATTCCAAACAGGAAACACTGTTTTTAACGACGTCATAATGGACATAAACAGGCATGAAGAACTAATGTCATGGGTTAAGTAAAGTGGTGTAAAAGACGCTGCAATGGCTGCATCAACGGCGGTAAACTTTCGGAATTAAATGTTTTATAGAACCTTTAAAATCTTTATTTAATTTAAATTGAATTACATTTTTGAACACTGCTGAACATGACTTGCCTTCTTGCCGCTTCCAAAAAGCTCCTGTTTTGCTTTATTGGGATGTATTAAATAAGGTGGTGTATAAGGCTGCATCAACCACGCTAAACTAATGGGAAAATTTTATACGAACTTTAAAATCATTATTACATTTCAAATGAATTACACTGCGTGGCATAAGGTGTTCTATTAACCCTCTCTTATTTTTATTTTTTAACCCCGTTTCGATTCAAGGGGTGAAATGTGAAACGAAACAAAAATCACACATTTTAATTTGAAAAATTATATTTTATTTGATGGAGATGGAAGTTAGCACAAAGTTGCTTTTAAGCAGCTGCTATATGTATAAATTTTTCAGATGAAAGTAGTTTGGGGATTTTACAAGTTAAATATCAAAATTGGTCACAACATTAAGGTTTGTGGCTTTCCATGCCTTTTTATTTCAACCAATCAAGACAAGAATTGACAAAATGATGCCTTACACATTTAAGTAGACAGACAGCTCATTTTTTTCTTTAGATTCCACAATGGTCGAAGGTCAAAATGAGATGCAAAATTAAGGTTTCTGTCCTGCCAAGCATTTTTTATTTTAACCAATCCAGACAAGACCTGACACAAACACCTGACCACAGCCCTTACAGACTGAAACAAGTAAACATTGGACTGGTGTCTGCTTTTCAATTTACAGGGATCAAAGGTCAAAACTGGTCACAAAAATAAAGGTTTAGGCATACCAAGCCTTTCTTTTTTAACCAAAGCAGACAACAACAAGCACAACTAAAATGACACTCAGTAGAGAGCATACTTCCGCCAGGTGAACAGTTTACGTTTTGTATTTTAGAGTAGACCAAAAAAATCACAATACAGATTCACATTTAATCAAAATCATCCGTCCACAACTTTTTGAGATATCCTGCTTTGTATCGTTTTTGGACCGATCTCCTCATGGTGAAGAATCACTTTAAAAATTTTTTTTAATCATATCCGAATCCATATTCAGATCTTCACCAAAATTTAATCGATTCTTCCTCGTCAAACACACAACCTGTCGACCAAGTATTGTCCAAATCCGTCCACAACTTTTTGAGATATCCTGCTTTGTATCGTTTTTGGACCGATCTCCTAATGGTGAAGATTCACTTTAAAAAATATTTTTTTATCATATCCGAATCCATATTCAGATCTTCACCAAAATTTAATCGATTCTTCCTCGTCAAACACACAACCTGTCGACCAAGTATTGTCCAAATCCGTCCACAACTTTTTGAGATATCCTGCTTTGTATCGTTTTTGGACCGATCTCCTAATGGTGAAGAATCACTTTTAAAATTATTTTTTTATCATATCCGAATCCATATTCAGATCTTCACCAAAATTTAATCGATTCTTCCTTGTCACACACACAACCTGTCCACAAAGTTTCGTCCAAATCCGTCCATAACTTTTTGAGATATCCTGCTATGTATCAATTTTGGCCCTATCTCCCAATGAATGGTGAAGAATCACTTTTAAAATTCTAGTAGGATCTTCACCTCCTAGAATCCGAATCCGGATCTTCACCAAAATCTAATAATTTCCTCCTTGTCACATACGCTACATCTCTGCCAAATTTCGTCCGAATCCGTCCACAACCTTTTAAGATATCTTGTTCACAAACAAGCGTACAAACAGATAGACAGACAGGGGGAAAACATAACCTCCATCCATCCACCTTTGGTGGCGGAGGTATTGATACCTTGCTGCAGCCGCTACAGACTAATTCCGGGAACACTTCGGTGTCTTCCCTTTGATTTGACAGGGGTTAAAGGTAGGTGTGTAGCGGCTACCGCTGGGTTTTCACAATCGCCTTGCACCTATCAAGGACGCGGAGCGATCACCATGCCGGGCTCGTCCAGGACGCCCGGGCAGGCTCGCCCTCAACTTGCCAGGCCGCAGCCAGGACGCTGGGCCACGCCCCCTCTCGCCTTTCCTGGGCAAACGCTCCGGGATAATATGTATATATATTGCTGCCCGATAAACGGGCTTTTCAGAGTGCCTGAGTGTTTGGTTTGATTAAAGCAACTCGGATGAATTCCAGCTTTTTGTCGCGTCCATTCTTCCGATCGACGTGGGAGCCCCAGCTCCTTCATTGGTGACCTACCGACATGGACACAGCAGTCGCCCTTAAACTGCCTACCTTCTGGGAGGCTCACGCGGCGGTTTGGTTCGCACAGGCAGATTCCCTGTTCGCCCTGCGAGGCATCACGGCCGACGACACCCGCTTCCACCATGTGGTAGCAGCGCTCGGTTCGGCCACCGCGGCCCGCGCCCTGAGCCTCCTCGAGAGCCCGCCAGCCGCTGACAAATACAGCGCGATTAAGAAGCTTCTCCTCGACGCTTTCGCCCTCCCATTGGCGGAACGCGCACGGCGCCTGCTCGACCTGCCCGAGCTCGGCGACACGCGCCCTTCCAAGCGAATGGACTACATGCTTTCACTGCTCGGCGAGCACTCTCCGGCATTCCTGTTCCGGGAGCTGTTCCTCCGTCAGCTGCCTAACCCGGTACGCCTCGCCCTGGCAAGCACGACGATCACAGATCCCCGGGCCCTTGCCAGAGAAGCCGACAAGATCTCCGCCGCAGGACAGCGCATCGCAGCGGCGACATGGGACCCACCGCCGTCCGACGCAACACCCATGGCACCCGAGCACCCGGCACGGTCGACGACCAAACTGTCGACGCAATTGGCGGCCGCTACACCGAGCCGACCACCTCCAGCACGACGACCGGGGCCTCCACCTGACCAAGCGTGGTGTTACTATCATGCCAGGTTCGGACAGAAGGCCCGGACATGCCGACCCCCGTGCACCTTCGGCAGGCCGGGAAACGGCCGGGCCGGCGTTCATTACCAGCCATGAGCGCCGGCCACACGGGCAACTTACTGTTCATCACGGATAAAGCGTCCGGACGGCGCTTCCTGTGCGACACCGGCGCCCAACTGAGCGTCATACCCGCCTCTGACCAGGACAGGCAATCCGCGGTTTGCGGCCCCTCCTTGGTTGCGGCCAACGGATCGACCATCCGCACCTTCGGCCCGCGCAACGTCACCCTCTGCTTCGGCGGCCAACGATTTGCTTGGACGTTTGTAACCGCAAACGTGCCCATGGCTCTGCTAGGCGCCGACTTCCTCTGCGCACACGGACTGCTGGTGGACGTCCAACGGCGTCGTTTAATCAACGCCGAAACCTTCAGCTCCCTGGTATGCACATTGAGCAGCTCCGCGCCGACCGAGCTGGCATGCGCCATCCCGGCGGCGAACGAGTTTGCTCGCCTGCTCACGGAGTTCCCGGCCCTCACGCGGCCGACGTTTTCGGCCGTCGCAGTACGGCATGGGATCGAGCACCACATACCAACCACGGGCCCGCCAGTCTACGCCAGGGCCCGCCGCCTCGACCCAGCCAAGCTCGCCGTGGCGAGGGCCGAATTCGACGCGTTGGAGCACCTCGGCATCGTGCGGCGCTCCGATAGCGCGTGGGCCTCGCCACTGCACATCGTGCCAAAGCCGGGGGGTGGATGGCGCCCGTGTGGCGACTACCGCCGTCTCAATGACGCTACCACCCCCGACAGGTACCCGATCCCGCATATCCAAGACTTCTCCGCCCGTCTGGCGGGACGGGTCATTTTTTCGAAAATTGATCTCATACGGGGATATCACCAGGTACCTGTCAGGGCGGCCGACGTCCCTAAAATGGCAGTCATCACGCCGTTCGGCTTATTCGAATTCTTGCGGATGCCGTTTGGTCTCAAGAACGCGGCTCAGGTGTTCCAGCGCTTGATGGACGGCGTGCTGCGTGACCTGCCGTTCCTTTTCGTTTACCTGGATGACATCCTCGTCGACAGCACGTCCCGGGCCGAGCACCTCCTCCACCTCCGAACACTGTTCGGGCGCCTCAGCGAGCACGGCCTCATCGTCAACCCGGCCAAATGCCACTTCGGCACGACGGCCGTTGATTTTTTGGGCCACCACATCACCAAGAACGGGGCCGTGCCGCTGCCAACCAAGGTCGAGGCCATCACCACGTTCCCGCGTCCCCGCACCATAAAGGCCCTGCAGGAATTCCTGGGAATGGTGAATTTTTATCACCGCTTCGTGCCCCGCGCTGCTCAACTCATGTGGCCCCTCTACGAAGCCCTCCGGGGCAAGCCGGCCAAGCACGACATCGCCTGGTCCGCAGCAATGGATGCGGCCTTCCAAAGCTCAAAGCGGGCCCTCGCCGACGCAACACTGCTCGCTCACCCGGTGCTCAACGCTCCCATCGCCCTCACCACGGATGCCTCCGACTACGCGGTGGGCGCCGTACATGAGCAATGGGTGAACGGGGTTTGGCAGCCACTCGCTTTTTTCAGCCGGCAGCTCCGGCCGAACGAGCTCAAATACAGCACGTTTGACCGGGAGCTCCTCGGTCTACACCTGGCCGTCCGCCATTTCCGCCACCTCCTGGAGGGCCGACCTTTCACGGCGTTCGTTGACCACAAGCCGTTGGTTTACGCCATGGCCAAGGTCACGGAGCTGTGGTCGGCCCGCCAACAGCGCCACCTCTCCGCCGTGTCGGAGTTTACCACGGACATCCGGCACGTCGCCGGCAAAAACAACACCGTGGCCGACTGTCTTTCCCGGGCCAGCGCGAACGCGGTCCACCTGGGCGTGGACTTTGCGCTTATGGCGGCGGACCAAACCACCGACACCATGGTGCAAGCCCTCCGGGCGGCGGACACGGGCCTCCGCCTGGCCGACATCCCCTTCGCGGACACTGTCCTGCTCTGCGACGTCTCCCAAGGCCAGCCTCGCCCCATCGTGCCCGTCACCTGGCAACGCCACATCTTCGCCTCCCTCCACGGCCTTTCCCACCCGGGCCGGAAAGCTTCCCAGAAGCTGGTGTCGGCGCGATTCGTCTGGCACGGCCTTCGTCGGGACGTCCGCGATTGGACCAGCACCTGCACGGCCTGCCAACGGGCCAAGGTCCACCGACACACCCAGGCCACGCTGGCACCTTTCACCGTGCCCGAACGATGTTTCGACCACGTCAACGTGGATCTGGTGGGCCCCCTCCCCCCGTCACGGGGATTCACACACCTGCTCACCATGGTGGACAGGACCACCAGGTGGCCGGAGGCCGTTCCCCTCGTCTCCACCACTACCGCCGACGTGGCGCAGGCTTTCATCGCCACCTGCGTCACCCGCTTCGGCGCACCGGCGGACATCTCGTCAGACCGCGGACCACAGTTCACCTCCGAGCTGTGGGGCGCGGTCGCCCGCAACCTGGGGGTCAAGCTCCACCGTACTACGGCCTACCACCCCCAAGCAAACGGGTTGTGCGAGTGATTCCACTGCTCCATGAAGGCCGCGCTCATGGCCGGCCTTCAAGACGGCGGTTGGGCCGACCGGCTGCCGTGGGTCCTTTTGGGCCTCCGCACGGCCCCCAAGGAGGACCTCCAGGCATCCACCGCCGAGCTTGTCTATGGCCAGGCGCTACGCGTCCCGGGCGAATTCGTGCCCGACGCTACCAGTCCCTGGTCCGCAGCTCACCAGCGCTCGGACCTCCAGGAGGCCGCCCGACGGTTTGCCCCCATGCCAACATCCCACCACGGTGACCCCCAGTCCTACGTCCCCCCAGCACTTCGCACAGCGGAGTATGTTTTTGTGCGTCACGACGCACATCGGGGGCCACTCCGGCCGCCGTATGACGGGCCCTTCCGGGTGCTGCGACGGGACGACAAGTCGTTCGTCATCGACATCGGCGGCAGGTCGGACCGGATTGCGGTGGACCGCCTCAAGCCGGCGCACGTGGACGTCGACCACCCACCACGGGTGGCCCTTCCGCCGCGGCGAGGCTGCCCCCCGTCCACGGTGCCCCCCACTCGACCGCCCACCACCACACCGGACCCCCTCCCACGACCCGCCAGGGGTCGCTTCGGCCGGGTCATCAGGACCCCCCTCAAATTGACCCTGCCGGTGCAAGTCGATTCTGGGGGGACGTGTGTAGCGGCTACCGCTGGGTTTTCACAATCGCCTTGCACCTATCAAGGACGCGGAGCGATCACCATGCCGGGCTCGTCCAGGACGCCCGGGCAGGCCCGCGCTCAACTTGCCAGGCCTCGGTCGGGACGCTGGGCCACGCCCCCTCTCGCCTTTCCTGGGCAAACGCTCCGGGATAATATGTATATATATTGCTGCCCGATAAACGGGCTTTTCAGAGTGCCTGAGTGTTTGGTTTGATTAAAGCAACTCGGATGAATTCCAGCTTTTTGTCGCGTCCATTCTTCCGATCGACGTGGGAGCCCCAGCTCCTTCAGGTGGAGGTGGGGGAGAGACATTGAATCACTTGCGAATCTCTGCAGGTCCACTTTACAATTCAATTGATTTCACATCCACATATTTTTACCCATCCCATTTAATCCCGAGGCAGAGGATTTAGCCAAGTTACCAGTGCGCAATGACCGACTCTTTGCAGACAGGAAAACCGAACTAACATCCCCATAACAAAGAGTGCGTATGGCGCCCCCTTCAGGCACTTCAAGAAAATGGATTTGACCCCAAAGAAGAACAAATCTAGGATCAGTTAACTCAGACATCCTTCCCAAAATAACTAATAAATTGTACAGGTTGTAGGTTGATGGTCAACAGGCATACGTGCACAAAAGTCATGGGATGTTGAGAGGCATCATCTTGGTTCTTCGTGACATGAGCCCTTTGAATAATCTCCATGTTACACAAACAGACTTAGTAAGCACATGTAGTATCAAATCAACGCATGTAAGGTGAATCTATGGCATATCTCCTCCCCCACGGTCACCAAGACTGACATCTAGATGATGCACCTGTTTAATCCCAGCTTGCTATAAAGTACACTAGTTTCTTGTTTTACAAGTTGAACGTTGTAATATTAAAAACATGAATGAAACAAGCATTCTGAGTATTGCGCTGCAATACATGTCCCCTACCGGCAGTCTGTCGTCCGGAAAACTGTTGGGGAAATTACCAAAGTTCAAAGTGTCGTAACTTTGTCCAAAATGATCGAAACGTCGTGAAGTTCGAACTTGATCTGTAACATTTCATGAGGAAACCATGTACCAAGTTTGAAATCATTAGCATTAATAGTTTAGAAAAAAAGTCCGGAAAACTGTTCTTTACATGACGGACGGACGGACAGACTGACAGACGGACAGACTGACAGACAGAGGGACAGAGTGCAAACCTATCGTCCCCTCCGGTGTACACCGGTAAGGGACTAATAAGCCCGCAAGGTCGCTCCGTGGAGCAGCCTGCACGTATTGCACTGTGTGAATTATATAATTACCAACTCACGGTCTGAGGTAACTCGGCTAAAAATTATCTGATTTGCACCAAATAAAGTTCATGAATGGTTGCACAGACCCCTACTCCTCACTAAAAGGGAAAAAAGAATGTAAATCGCAGTTAAAATAAGCCCGCAAGGTCGCTCCGTGGAGCAGCCTGCACGTATTGCACTGTGTGAATTATATAATTACCAACTCACGGTCTGAGGTAACTCGGCTAAAGATTATCCAATTTGCACCAAATAAAGTTTATGAATGGTTGCACAGACCCCTACTTCTCACTAAAAGTGGAAACAGAATGTAAATTGGAGTTAAAACAAGGAATATTAACAGCTTTGACTCACCGCACTCCAAATTGTAGTCCGGAAAACTTTTGGGGAAATTACCAAAGTTCAAAGTGCCATAACTTTGTCAAAAATGATCGAAACGTCGTGAAGTTCGAATGTGATCTGTAGCATTTCATGAGGAAACATGTACCAAGTTTGAAATCATTAGCATTAAGAGTTTAGGAAAAAAGTCCGGAAAACTGGTCTTTGCATGACGGACTGACAGACTGACAGACTGACAGACTGGCAGACGGACAGACTGACAGACAGAGGGACGGAGTGCAAACCTATAGTCCCCTCCGGTGTACACTGGTAGGGGACTAACTAGAACGGCATCGTCGTCTCGCCTCACACGTTCATTCTGAACAAAAATCGTTATCATCGTTTACTGGTTTGCCATTGCATACCCTCAACATCCTACAACATTCTGCTGCTCTTTCACACCCGCTCTCAATTCTCTTCACCCTCTCTTTTGCTCAAGGTCATCTGCCATCTGCTTGGAAATCAGCCAACATGACCGCTTCACACAAAAAGGTGCAAAAACAGATCCTTGCAACTAGAGACCAATCAGCTTGCTCCCAATAATCAGCAAGGTCATGGAATCCATCATCACTTCTGACATCAAAACATTCCTCTTCTCCAATGGCTTGATCTCGGATCATCAATTTGGATTCAGACCAGGTCATTCTACTCTGGACATGCTGCTTCTGCTGTCTCAACAATGGATGGAGGTCCTTAATGCCAAACAGGAAATCAGAGCTGTCTCCCTCGACATATCATGTGCCTTCGATAGTGTCTGGCACCCCGCTCTGCTCACCAAACTCTCCTCCTATGGTATCCATGGAAATCTCCACGCATGGCTTGCGGACTTCCTCTCTGGTCGTAGTCAACGTGTGGTCCTGAATGGGTTTCTCTCTTCTCCCCTTCCTGTTCAGGCTGGAGTTCCTCAATGAGGCTGGTTCTGTGCCCTGTGCTTTTTCTGGTCTTCATCAATGATCTCTCTGACTCTCTGGAAAATCCTCTCTATATCTTTTTCTGATGCCTCCACTCTCTGCCGCTTCATACCTCAACCCTTAGATCGGCAGTCAGCAGCCTCTTCACTCTCTGCAGACCTGGACAAAATCACAAACTGGTCAAACAAGTGGAGCATGTCTTTCAATCCTGACAAATCTCACACTCTCACTTTGTCTCTCCGAAAAGACTGTCTGAACAACCCTCCCATCTACTTTCTCAACAATCCTCTCCAAGAAGTTCTGTCACTCAAGCTTTTGGGTCCCACAATCTGCCATGATCTTTCCTGGGAAAACCACCTTTCCAAGCTGGCCTCCAAACATAGTCGCCGACTGGGCATCCTCCGTCGTGCGAAGTCCTTCCTTGGCACATCTGAGCTCCTCACCACATACAAGACTTTCATTTGCAGCTTGATGGAATACTGTTCCCCTCTCTGGGCCGGTGCTCCTGCCTCACACCCAGCTCAGCTTCACGCTGTTGAAACCAAAGCTTTCAGAATCATTGGAATCTCCTGCGATGAAGCTAACTCCGAGGGCCTTTCACTCACTCACCGCAGGCAGGTTGGTGGTCTTTCTGTCTTCTACCGACTCCTCTCCGGCCTTGCTCCCCCAGCTCTGTCTGTGATCTGCCCCCAAATATTCCTTCAGGTCGCACAAGTTCTGCCAGCAACCCTCTTATGGTTAAACTGCCAAAATCTAGGCTCTCTGCTCACCTTCACTCTTTCATTCCTCATTTCTCCCGCCTCTGGAACAAACTCCCTCACTCTCTTCAATCCCATTCCTCCTTCCAGGTCTTTAAAACCTCCAAAACCCGTTAATTCACCCCAGATCTACTTTTTTGAAATGCCGACTTCTTTCCTTGAAGTTCTAGCAGGGTCCATTTGTTTTTACCTCTGGATGGAGGTCATTAACAGTTTTAGCAAGATTTGTCATCGTTATAAACCACTTCTCTGATGATGTCATCGTTAGCAGGCTATATACCCCATGGGGAATTGATTACATATGCTAAGTTTCAATATTTTTAGTTGAGCGGTTTTGGAGAAAATGGTCATTTTTTTCCCTTTAATCCAAAATGTCTGCTATACCACGTGAACGATGACGTCATAAATTAAGTTACTCACTTACATCGGGTCACATATCAGATATATGAATTTTCTGATTTTTCGGACAAGGATTTCAATTAAACCAATTATGACTGGAATACCACTTCACCAATGATGTCATAATTATCACTCTATATACCCCATGGGGAGTTGATGACCTCTTCTCAGTTTTTTTTTTCATTTAGTGGTTTGGGAAAAAACAATATCCACATTTCTTTCCTTTAATCCAACATGGCTGCCATACCATGTGACCCTATAGCATCAGAGTTGGAATAAAATATTCTACATATTTAAAGTTCCTCCAATGTTTAGTTTTGCATCGATCGGACAAGTGGTTGCAGAGAAAAAACGTTTTTAAAGCAAAAATACATAGACACGCAACAGACAGACAGATAGGAGTGTTGTAGTAATCTATCGACTTGATCAGCGAATGCGTTGGTGAAAGTTCAAAGTTCACTCACTAAAACTGCATAAACTAGCCACTTGGGCAAATGGGGGACATTGGAAATGAGTTGGCGGAGAGATTTTAAACGGTTAATATATATACAGCACTAGTAAGGATTGAAAGAAAAGCAATAGCTCTCCACATATCGACATTAAATTGGAATAATCACATAAATTAGACATCTGCGATCACAAAGTGATCGTCTGCGACTTAGCCGTGGCCCACGATCCAATGATGGCATCTTTTTTCCGACGGCCACAGGACCTTGACCTTCAACATTTAGGGATAGAGTGGAAATTTAAAAATGTGTCTCCATCTGCAATCAATCCATAAAACTAAACATCATGAAAAATGGAAGGAAATTTATTCAAGTTAATGAGGTCACAATCTGAAAAAAGTAGGACAAGGGAGGAGGGGTGGGGGGTGGGAGAAACATGACACATTGGAATCTCTGGACATGGCCAGACGACAAAGATGGTAGAAAACCTTTGAGGAGCTCGATTTCACTCATTTAAGTAGAAAGACATGGAACCACTAAGGCATCTTGGAGCTGCCTCACCTAATCAACATCAACCTCCCAAAGTATCGGCTAATGCTGTTGCTTCTAGGCTGCTCCTTAACTCTAGAGTTGGCTCAACTAAAGAGGATCACCATGAAATCAGTAAGGACCTCTCCAAGACCATTTCACCATCTCCTCCTACATCCCTGCTTTCTTCCCCCCTACACGAGGGCTGACATGGACACTGGCCTTTCCTCCACTAAAGCCAGAAAAACAGCAGGAATTGTTGGAATCTATCCTGAATTATTGAAGAAATTGGGACCTCACAGACGTGATGGGTCGGCTTCTCTTTTCACTAACATCCATGCAACTGGAGTCATACCATAAACCTGGAGAGAGGTTAAAGTTATTGCCATCCTTAAGCAAGGGAAATCTAGTGCTAATCCATCTGGCTATCGGCCCATATCTCTGCTATGTACGACATACAAGTTGTTTGAGCATGTCCTTCTGGCCAGGCTCTCTCCACTGGTCGAGCCCTACCTTCCAAGGAACAAGCTGGCTGAGACCTGGTAGGAGTTGTGTTGATCAAGTACTTGCACTTAAAACCCCCATTGAAGCTGGCTATCAGCGTATGATACCGTATGGTGACGTGGTTTTCTGCTGAAAGCTGCCAGACTTTCCCAGTGCCAAGCCACAATGCATGTCCTTTCTTCCATGCTTAGCAATCAAAGATATAGGGTTTCACTCGGAGAGAGAACAAGCTCCATAAGGACTCTGAATGATGGTCTTCCTCATGGATCTGTCTTAGCTGCAATGCGCCTCAACAAATATGTGAGCGACATGCCTTGTACCATCTCCATAAAGTTTGCCTATGAAGATGATCTTGCCCATGATACCCAAACAATCAACGTTGAAGATCTCAGCAGTACCATGTCCCAGGACTTACAGGTAATGGAGCAATACTTCATCGACTTGTGCCTCTGCCAAAAACCAACTAAAACTACACATTCCATCTCTGCAACCGACTGGCTAACAGCAAACTCCAACTTTCCTTATGGGCAAACCAATCAAGAACGAACCATTAACCCCAAGTACCTTGGAGTCACCCTTGATCGGAGGCTCATGGTCCGCAAGCACCTACAATGGGTAACAGAAAAGTTCAAGACCAGGGTAAACATTTTCTCTAAACTAGCAGGCAGCAGCTGGGGATCAAGTGAATGCACTCCTCGCACTGCTAGCCTTGCTCTTGTGTATTCTGCAGCAAAATACTGTTCTCCTGTTTGGGCAGCCACACAAAACACTTGGATATTGTCCTGAAAACACGAATGCGGATAATCAGCCGTACACTTAAATCAACACCCGTGCAGTGGCTCCCAGTCCTGTCTAACATCCCACCCCGTGATGTGTGCCAGAAGGCAAGAATGCCGAGAGAGTTTGACTGCCTCAAAGCCAACCCAGAGCTTCCAATCCATGAAGACTTGCAGAATCTACCAAATATGTGACTCAAGTCACGCAAACCTTTCTGAGGCTGTACAAATGTTTTGAGTAATGCGGAGTTTCACACAAAGGACAAGTGGCACAATCTCTGGACGGACAACAAAATTGCTAACAGATAACTGGTGAGTGATATAATAGTAATTAACAGGTGACCCACATCAGGCTTCTGAGCGTAAGTAATAAATAGATAGCTCAAGGGAACAACCTTTTTCCAAAGTTTAATATGGAAGAGCTTCATTGTCGTTCCTTTGCTGCCCTCTTTTGGTAGTTATTTTTGTCTTGTCTTGTTTTGTATTTTAAACATTGTATTGCTGTTGAATCACATCTTCCCAATTCAAAGGTAATGCACCCCCCTTTCATCTTATCCGATTTCGATCTCTAAGATAATAACACCAGCTACAAACTATTCTGGTGCCAGAGAGTTACATGGAAGTGGAGAGTTGGCCTCACTTCCAAAAGGGCATTCATTGTATCACAGACTTGGCCATATTTCTAAAAAGATAGGCCATTATGTAGCCTGGCCAAAGACTGAATTTCTTCTTTTTGATTCCATGGCCAAACCCTGATGTAGTTTCCCTTGAAAGCATACTCACTTTTGGGGAAGGCAGAATAACTATTGACGAATAATGGCTGCAGAGCACCGACCTCAAAACATAAGTAGAACGACACTCGGTAGAGCGCAAACCTCCACCAGGCTGAACAGTTTATCTTTTCTATCCCACTGATAGGCCGGATCTGGATTCGGACCTAAACGAAAATCTAATTGGATTGTTCTTGTCACCGAACCAACTCGTCCACCAAGTTTATTCATAACTCGTCCATAACTTTTTTAAACATCATGTTATATGTCGGTTTTAGCCAAATCTCCCACTCCCTTCAATCCCACTCCTCCCTCCAGGTCTTTAAAACAGCTGTTCACCACCATCTCTTATCTTCCCCCATCCAAAACCTTGATCTTTTCTACCCCCGCTAATTCACCCCAGATCCACTTTTTTGAAATTCCAACTTCTTTCCTGGAAGTCCTTGCAGTGTCCATATGTTTTATACCTCTCCCACCTCCCCCCCGCCTTCCCGTGCCCCTCCCCAAGCACTCTCCCTCCCACAGATCTCTCGATGTCCCTGTTCTCAAATGTTGTGTTTGTGTCCTTCCCCCTCTCTCCCAATCTTGTCTACCGCTCCCCATGTTATATGTTTTATGTGTCGGTTTGACTTTCTGTGTGATTAATGTTAGCTCTTTCACGAGCCTCGATCTTGTATACAATAAATAAATAAATAAATTAATCTCTGAATGCTGAAGAATACCTTAAAAATAAAATAATTCTATTATCCGAATTCATTTTCAGATCTTCACCAAAATCGAAAAGATTAGTCCTTGTTACACACACCACCTCTCCACCAAGTTTCTTCCAAATCCGCCCATAACTTTTTGAGATATCCTGCTATGTATCGTTTTTGGCCCTATCTCCCAATGGTGAAGAATCACTTTAAACATTGTAGTAGCCAAATCCGGATCTTCACCAAAATCTTATCATTTCGTCCTTGTCACATACGCTACATCACTGCCAAATTTCATCCAAAGCCGTCCACAACCTTTTGAGATATCTTGTTCACAAGCATACAGACAGACAGACAGACAGGGGTGAAAACATCAGCGGAGGTCACCAGATCAGTAAACATTGAAGGTTGACAGGATGATCTGGACTCTAGACATAGGTACACTTGCCTCTAAGCCGGTCGAGTCTGGGTTCCAATCCTGACCCAGCAATGAACTGTCATCTGAGTGTTTCGCAGGCAGCGTGATTCATCAATGAATGTTGTCGTCCCTTGGATGGATGATGGGCGTTAAACTAATGTCCCGCCTGCTGGCATTAGTTAGTGGACGTTAAAGATCCTGCAGTGTCCTTCACGAAGAGTAGGCGAGCTACCGCCCCTGGCACCCTCAAGCAGTTCCAAATTCCTGCCCTATATCTACTGCTGGGAGAGGGAAGGATCGTAAACTTAATGCAACTCAGATGTTCTTTGGGTTTTCCAAAGAGATGAAAGAGGGGGGAAGATTTATAATTACCAACCATTCTCTCTTGAGGTGGTAGCGGTCACACCTGTTGTGTGAGGGTGAACATTATCATGCAGTGAAGTCGCACCGTCCTCCGGTTATTGCTCATCTAACTGTAATGCGAGTCATACCAAAGATTTTAAAAATGGGACATGCTACTTCCTTGCTTGACGTTCAGCATTTACAAGGCTAAGAGCATGGACAATCAGCCATGAGGTGAGATCCATGGGGAGGAGGAAGCTCCTCTTTAGGAAATGCCCCGCTGAGTGCAGTGAGAAAAGCGGTGCCATTGTTGTGACGTCACTAGTACCCAGAGTATCCCGGAAGCGACAGCACTTCCCCCAAGCTCAGTGGCTGTGTTTGTCTCATCTAACAGTCTTGTGTTGTGTCACGTTCGTCTGTGTGTCCATGTGTGTGTGTGTGTTGAAGGTTTTCCCAATAAATTAGGCCTATATAGCAATGAAACTGTTGACCGAGGTACCAAAATACAAACAATAAATATCCCCGAGTGGGCCGACGGTCATCTCTCGAGGTTGAGATTTGTCGGAACACACCTGGGAGCCCCCCTGACCATAAATCGAAAAATACAAAATCGGAAAATGTAAGGCCGAGTGATCCTGCGGACCAGAGTAGAAGGGCTGTATCGGGTTTCAGAGCAATCGGTTGGTAAATAAGGGACGAGTAAGGATCTGGAGTTTCAGGGAGTAAGGCCCCCTCGGAGCCCCCATGACCTTAAGTTTAAAAATGGAAGCCCGAGCGATTGTGCAGGCTACTGTCTTGTATTCATGTGTCAAGTTTGAGAAGAATCAGCCAGGTGATAAGGGAGGAGTAGCAAACATCGCAAAAAGTTAAGAGCTGTTAGGGTTGTACCGACAGACGGACAGACATCCGAAAATCATGAACCATTTTATAAGTTTGTCTCTTCAATAATCGAGATGAGATGACCTAAAATGAATCAGTGGTTAATGAGGGGTTAACTATTAATTAGTTTTGCCATAATAAATGGTAATGCACGCGAGCCCTTGTGTCTGTCTCTTTTCCCTATTTTCTGTCTGTGATTAGCATTGTTAATCATTCCACATCATCATTTACCACGTCCCCCACAGATGGTGATTCTGCATGCACATGTCACACACAACCGCATCAAAATGGCTGCTACACATGTGCCTGGATTTGAATTTCTTCCGCATAGCATTTTTACATGAGCGACTTCAGGCATGACTGCGTTGATATGGTGGAGCCACATGAGCAACTTCCTCGCAACGGGATGCGTGACTGCGCATGCACGGCATTCGTGGGGGAATGGGAATGCCTCACAGAAGGGAGCATGAGGTGGTAGATAGAAAAGCCGGCCTCGGCAAAGCCCACAGGAGGCTGTCAACAGCGGCCTGAGTCAATCAAATAGAGTCAAGGGTCTGGTCAGTGCCAGACACCAGTCAAGGGTGAATGCCAGAGCCAGAGGAGTTCATCAGTGCCTCGCAGTTGGAGAGTAGCCACTAGAATGAGTCGGCGCCAAGAGAGTCAGGAGCACTGCCCAGTGGTGGACCAGATTTCGCCAAGCATTTGCAAACAAGGTAAGGTAGTTTGGCATAAGAGCTTTCCAGGACATTTACGAGACCTGCTCAAGAGAAGGTCAACTTGTCTAACAGAAGGGCAGAGGGCACAGCCAAAGGAACTCCTGATATCATATGCCGATATCTTCTCGGCCGGAGATCATGACTTGGGGTACACAGACCTAGTGGAACATTGCATCGACACTGGGAATCACCATCCAATCAAGCAGCCACCACGTAGACTGGCTCCAGGCTGATGCAAGGAGATGGAAAAGGTGATGGCTTCTTTTCATTCAGAGAGCAGTGGAGAGATCCTGCAGCCCATGGTCATCAGTGGTTGTCTTGGTGTGGAAGAAAGATAGGTCGGTGAGGTGCTGTGTAGACTACAGGGCACTGAATGATGTAACTATCAAGGACTCCTATCCTTTGCCATGGGTAGACGACATACTGTACACTTTGACTGGTGCTGTGTGGTTTTCGACTCTCGACATGAAGTTAGGATACTTCCAAGTCAGGATGGCCGACAAGGCTAAGGAAAAAACAGATTTTTCCTATGCGCAAGGTCAGTGGCAGTTCCAGGTAATGCCCTTTGGGCTATGCAATGCACCAGCCACATTTTAACATCTTATGGAGTGTGTCCTGGAGAGATTACACTGGAGGACTGCGTTGGTATACTTGGATGACATAATTTTGTTTGGGCGGTCATTTGAGCAGTAACTGGAGAGACTGGTTTTAAAGTCTTTGCTCGGTTCCGAGGAGCACAGTCCAAAGAAGTGCCACCTGCTCCAGAAGGAAGTGCAATACCTGGGCCAAGAAGGAAGTGCAAAAATAGCAAAGAAATTGGTGTAAAGTAAGTCCAGGAAAAGTTAAGTTCAAAACAAAAAGTTCACAACAGTGGAATGAATGCAAATCCTTTACTTGGGATAAACCAAAACACAGGATATACAACCAAGCAATACAAAAACCATAGGAAAATCCCACGGACATGTGGGGGTAAAGAATAAGTAATTAAATAAAGACAGACAAGGGCCAAGACAATACGGACAAGACAATCAAATGCCCCAACATATATCCCCATCTAATCCCAAGGGGGGAGGGAAGATAAGCAAAATACCAAAATAATATTTGCCAGAGTATAACGAAAAATAATAATGAAAAGAAAAAGAATGGGGGGGGGGGCAGGGGGATTCAGGCCTCTTTGAGATGACTTCCAGTGGCCCTGTCTCAGCCGCAGGCCCCAAAGATGGTGCCTCACCACCTTTCTCTCTCTCTCTCTCTCGCGCGACGTGTCTTCAAACTTCACGAACCAATGGATCAGAGCAACTCTCCCAACACCAGGAAACAGCATATTGCCTCAGGTTGGCCAAGCCGATACTCGCCGAGCAGCACAATGTTCTGCACTTTGGGTCTTTGATTCCTCTTCCTTTCTCCATTCGCTTCCTGACCACTCACTAAGTTCTCACCCAAGAAATGATGTTCATGATGTAGCGGCCTCGAAGGGGGAAGAAGGTAGATAAGGAAGGTCTTTTAACAGAAGAATGAAAATAAAATTGTAAGAAAATAAATAAAAAGGAGCTATTCTGGTTCCACAGCCGACCCGGCATTCCACCTGAGATACACCTCAACGGCCATCGTTACGAAACAAGCATCCCACGAGCATACCTTCATTATTATATTGAGCAATCATTACGCAATAAACCCCATGAGCATAACCAACACATCATTGGTGGCAAAGATCAGCCAAATTCAAGGACTATGTTATTCGCACTGACATGGACATTGCTGAAATGCTACTGCATGAATGGGGAGGGATGGAGGGTTGAAGAGGAGGAAAGTTGGCAGCTGGCAGACTCCATTGGATCACGTGTCTATAAAAAACGTACTATATTATATAGTACTTTCTAGGTGCGCCAAAATAAAAGTACAGTACAATATGCCAAGGTCCGTACTGTACAGCATTTGTACAAGGAATGTTGTATCTCGAATGGCCGTGGGCCCAGTGGTGTACAGTTCGTACAATAGCGTACTGTATGTACAGTGCTGTATTTTACGTATAAATTCCAGACCTCTAGGGGCGGGGCAAGGGGCCTTCCTTGCGTGATTGAAGCATTAGCAATGCAAGGCTCCGCCCCTTTCTGGCGGGCGCGTCCGTACGAGCCAGCCATGATGGTGAGTGCAGTGGCTCCAATAAGCTCTTCTTCTTTTTTTTAAACAAAGTTTCCGTTATAATGATTGTCAGAGAGGACACCGAGTGACGCGTGCTCCTCGTAAGTTATGTGTCGTAGTGTGGAGGTGCAGCTCTAAGTTTGTCCCTCCGCACGCCCGGTCGTGTACTTCATGCAGGAGTGCGTGGATGACGAAGATGGCAACAGCGTGAAGGCGGAGGATGAAGACAAAGTTGCGGTTTGTGTTCTTTTGTTTGAAGCTCCCATGGGAGGGATGTGCAATTACTTTCGAGAAAACGGTGGATTTCAAACCAATTAAAACTGAACAAAAGTCAATCTTAATGATCGGTTCCGGTTTCCTCTGCCTCCCCCAAGTCGAAGTAATATTTTGAATCTGTTGAACTATATACTTTATACACCGCACGGAAAGTTAAGCTTTGCAAAACCATCTTGATTCATCATCGAGGACTTTGTTTAAATTCTTCAAGTTCCTTCAGGTTGGTAAACTCATTATTACGGAGGGTTGTATCATTTTTATTACGTGTTGTATCGTTGTGGGGAAGTTATTATTATTATTTTTTTTGGGTTTGTTTTTTTTGTTATTGTTAATCGCTACATATACACCGTCTCGTATAATGAAACCGTGCAGTGTTTCCCGGTTTGTTGAGTTGAAGATGTGCTAAAGTCGAACAACATAGGTGACGTGTTAGATACGAGTGCTTTGTCTATCTTGTTAATCACGTGCTGTGCAAATCTTGAGCCTGTGAGCAAACTCGGGATGTCCCTCGTGACGTCTCACAATAAACATGGAGGTGCAGCCTTGACAACACACTGTGCGTTTGGTGATGTCACCGTCCTTGAGCATTTAAAGGTTTCTAAGTCGTTGCTGTGTTCTCCAGGCTGACAGGCAGCCTCTTCAGGTCGATATCTCCGACGCTCTGAGTGAAAAAGAAAAAGTCAAGTTTACGGTACATACATCGGTGAGCAGCTCATACAATATTATAATACAGTGTAGCACTGATTGTGGTGATTGGTTGAATGTTATACTTTTGTATGTTGTATTGCACTATATAATTTCACAGGGTGACTCATAAGTCCCAGGACACTGTTTTAACTGCTTACACAACATTTATTTAATACAATTTACCAGGGTTTTTTTTTTTTTTTTTTTTTTTTTTTTTTTGGATACAAGATCGAGGCTCGTGAAAGAGCAAACATTAATCACACAAAAAGACAAACCGACACACAAAACACAAAAAACAAGGGGAACGGCAGACAAGATGGGGAGAGAGGGGGGAGGACACAAAAGAGAGGGGGAAGAAGGGGAAGGACACAAACACAACATTTGAGAGCAGGGACATCGGGAGGACTTGGGGGGAGGTGGGAGAGGATTAAAACATATGAACACTGCAAGGACTCTGGGGTGAATTACCGGGGGTAGAAAAGATCAAGGTTTTCGATGGGGGAAGATAAGAGATGGTGGTGAACAGCTGTTTTAAAGACCTGGGGGGAGGAGTGGGATTGAAGGGAGTGGGGGAGTTTGTTCCAGAGGCGGGAGAAAAGGGGAATGAAAGAGTGAAGGTGAGCAGAGAGCCTAGACTTTGGCAGTTTAACCCTAAGAGGGTTGCAGGCAGATCTTGTGCGACCTGAAGGAATATTGGGGGGACAGAGCACAGAGAGAGCTGGGGGAGCAAGGCCGGAGAGGAGTCGGTAGAAGACAGAAAGACCACCAACCTGCCTGCGGTGAGTGAGTGAAAGGCCCTCGGCGTTGACTACATCGCAGGAGATTCCAATGATTGTTGGGTGAGTAATAACATTGCAATAATAACAGTAATATATAATAACAAAAGTAACTAGAACGGCACTCGGTAGAGAGTATACCCCCGCCTGGTTGGCCATATCACTCAATAGTGAAGAATCGCTTTAAAAAAATGCTACTAGCTGGATCCGGATCCGGATCTTCACCAACATTGAATCTATTCTTCCTTGTCGCACACATAACCTGTCCAAGTTTCGTCCAAATCCATCCATAACTTTTTGAGATACCCTGCTATGTATTGTTTTTGGCACAATCTCCCAATGGTGAAGAATCACTTGAAAAATTAAATAATTCTCATATCCGAATCCGTATTCAGATCTTCACCAAAATGGAATCATCCTTGTCCGACATCCAACCGGAAATTTCGTCCAAACCCGTCCGCAACTTTTTGAGATATCCTGCTATGTATTGTTTTGGCCTTATCTCTCAATGGTGAATAATCACTTTAAAAAGTCTAGTAGCCGGATCCGAATCCGGATCTTCACCAAAATCTAATCATTTCGTCCTTGTCACATACGCTACATCTCTGCCAAATTTCTTCTGAATCCGTCCACAACGTTTTGAGATATTTTGTTCACAAACGGACAGACAAATGGACAGACGGGTGAAAACATAACCTCCATCCACCTTTGTTGCCGGGGGTAAAAATAAGACCACTGGACCTTAGCTTATCTGGAGCCTCACCTAATGTTGTAATCCAAATTTGGTAGCATTGACTGGTGGGTGTGGAGAAGATTTACTAAGTCTGTCATTTTTACCTACGAGCTTTGCAATCTCCGTTAGGAGACAAACGGATGGACAGTGCACGTTGACAATACCTTATCTGGAATTCCAATTCCAGATATGCTAATGATAACATCTTACAGTAAATACAACAATTACATTACCTCCTTGGACATAGAGTGCATCCATATGTAGGTGGATTACATTACAAGATAATTAAGATAATCTTTCTCCGCGTGCGTTGTGAAAGCTGACGCAAAATACCATGTGTGTACCTATAATACAAAATACCATGTTAAATACCATTTGATGAATTATTTCATTGTATTATCTGCCAAAAAAAAAGAAATCTGACAAAATTATATATATATATATATATATATATATATATATATATATATATATTGTTACGCAACTGTGATTAACACCACAGTTACGGATGGCCGATTTGCGAGACTTTAACTCCCGAGGCGAACACTCAATGGCGGACTCAAGTTCAACACCAACGCGCGGAATGGCGGGACACAGCGAAGGCTCCGCAACCTTACCTATTAAAATCAAACACCCAGGAAAACTGCGTTCAGATATATATACAGAAAATAATATAAGGATTTATTATCGAATAGTAATACAGTGAAAAAGCCGCGCCGGTAAATCTAATAACTCTAAATCGGGACGTCCCCACACGACTGACAGCAAACACGATACGAGGGAGATTATGAATACAAAAATAACACGTCACGTCGTTCAAATGTACGCGGATGCGGCTTATCTGTCTTTCCTCGTCTTGGTGGCGGCCGTCCACACCGCTCCTTTTGGCCCGATCGCACACCACCAGGTCCTTTGCTCCAAGCTCCACGAGGCCCCGCTCCAAGCACCACGCGTCCGACGCGTGGCCAGCAGCTTCACACGAGGACGATCTCCACAAGGCCCGTGCACCAATGGTTCAACGGAGGGCTCGACTTGCAACGAACTGCTGCGAACTGCCGCGTGCTCTGTGGGCTTGGTGTGCTCGGTGTGTGAACGAACTCTCCACCAACTGCCTTCGGGGAGCTTTTCCACCAACTGTGTCTCCGCGTCGACTGTGTGCTCCAACGAACTCCCTGTGTACTCTCTGGACTGCCACGAACTCAACTCTGGACTGCCACGAACTCAACTCTGGACTGCCACGAACTCAACTCTGGACTGCCACGAACTCAACTCGCGTCTGCTCCGTAAATGGCGTCCGACCGTCGCATATATTGGTGGCCGATGACGTCACATTGGCGCACTCCTCAGCCAATCATAGCCTCCCAACTCGCCCAGGTCACGCCCTCTGCGGCATGCGACTCCTGACATCTCCCGTCCGCGACCCCCCCCCCCGCGGTCGTTTTGTAACACGTAACACGCGAGGTTGGTAGGCCTTTGAGGTGCGAACGGCGGCGGCCAACCGTGGCGGTGTTTTTGGCCTGGTTTCCTGTCTATTTATTACGAAGTCAATGTCAGGGAAAGGGAATTATTTAATGTTGCGCTAAGGACCTAACTAATGTTTATGTGGTTTGCAGTGCCATAATGGACAGAGGTTTGACTACCAGGTGAGACTCACAGGGGCGTTACCTTTAATCCCTCACTATTTAACACTCGGACCTCCAGGTAGATCCACAATCATACATCTTACCCCGACAAACGCCTAAACATCAAGAACTTATTACATGTAGAGTCCCTGTCACGACAGCCGAATACCTACCTATTCAGATCTACCTAGCTCTAGATATTGCTCTACCAAATTCATAACACAGCCCCCCCCCTGGAACCGTAGCTCCTGCAAGGTTCACCGCAGGCGCTACCATTCCAGCCTTAACACTTACTGTCACACACTTAATTAACCTATGAAATAAATCAGGAAGGGCTGTGGGAAGTGAGTCGGACTACCTACCTACACTTCCTTAACATGCTGAACCCCTTAACCATCATGCAAGTATGTACATCTTCTTCGTTGTTCCTGTGGAGGGAGGAAACAACAACACACAACACTAACTTAACCACAAAACTTAACCATCTTTCCAAACTCAAAACTCTAACCTTTGTACATACCCCGGTCTACAGACCGCGTCCCCCGGTGGATGCCACAAGACACAACCTTACCTGCGGGGCCATCCCCAATGCATCCCCCTAAATTTTCCACGGCCCTGTCCAGATGTTACAGGTGAGTGACACGGCTCGGTGTATTTCGCCCACATTCATTCAACACAGACCCCTTAACCACTCATTCTCATTCCATAGGTCATCAAGGCATTTCAAAAATCAACAAAGCACTTATTTCAATACACCCCCTGCAGGACCATGGCATTGATGTCATTCACGTGTGTGTGCATTCCTCAACTAGGCAGCGGGGAGGTACCGCACAAAAAGATGGTGGGGGCGCATCAGGCTGTGGTGCCCGCAGTCCCAAAAACAAGTCAACCGACTTACAAGTTCATTGCCCCCCCCCCCCCCCTTTACCTCTTGGCCCCGTGACAGCCCAACAGCCCCTTTCCGCCGTTACCTCGCCGGTGAGGGTCTCCACACACACCAGGCTCCTTTGCCTCCTGCTTTCGCGCAGCAACACGGGTCACCGGGGGACTTCCTCACCCCGCGGCGCCCAACCAGACCCTCCACCGACGAGCTCCAATTTCCAGTTACCACCGGCTGCCAGGGTTAATTGCCGCAGAGGGGGGCCCGCAGGCATCGCTCCTCAGAGCTTGCTCTGTACCTGCGGACACACACACCTTCCCCACCCACAAGACCCCAAAACACACTTCCTCCCCCGCTGCCATTCAATTCTCCACACAACTCAGCACAATTCAGTACAATTCTTGGTGTAAAAGGTGTTACAAGGCTTGCCATGGCCTGCTACATGTGAAATCCCCCAGTTCACATTTAAACCATCACACATTTCCAAAAGCACATTTCCAAAAGCACAAGTATCGCCCCTCATTAGCTCCAATAATCATCACTCACTCTCCAGGTTCCACTCTCACGACCACATCAAAACACCTAACCACAACACAAAAACATACGCCACCCACAAGACACTGTGGCTCCCATTCCATCCCCTCACCGGCCATGTCATCACTCGCTCTCACCTCCCAACTCCAAATTACATGTCCCCAATTTCCCAAAGCAAATCCTGAAGCCTGGGACAGTACTCCTTAAAACACTCACCTCAAGTGCAGGTAGTTGCAGGTTGGTCAGGTCCAAGAGCGTCATCCACCCTTCACAATCCCAAAATTTCACATTGGGCCTACCAAATACTTCCAAATTTCTCTTTTGTCCCCACTACACTGGCAGGTATGTGGATCCGCATCCAACGGTGATCATCGCTACACAACTACCTGTGGCCACGACAGCTCTGCACCTCTACCGTGCAAGGGTCACCGGGACAAGGTGAGCAGTCAAAACGCCAACATGGCCCATGAGTGTCCATAAGGGTGCGACCCACCATCCATCCTTCGGCCCCCCTGCGAGGAACACAGCTGCAGCAGCCCCAGCTGGCCAATGTGGTGAGCACTTGCTGCCACAACACACACTACCGCGCACACAACCTCGGCCCTGGGGGGCACGGTCGCAGTGCGTGGCATCCCTACAGCCACGTCCCCTGCACCTCCCCATCATCCCCCAGCCCGACTACAGAACTGCAGCCCCCCCAGTGCTCACCCACACTTGACCACACCAAGGTCCAGTCAACAGCCATGCTCCACCAGGAGACTCACCCAGAAGACATGGTCCACACACCTCGGACATGCACAGCACCACGTTGACCCTCAGGCTACACAACTGCATCCCCAGGATCCCGCGTCCCAAATATCAGCACAGTTGCCCCCGCAACCAGTTGAAAGCTGTGTCTTACTACCCTATTAATTTCATCACAGCCTCCAACACTTTGGTCTACACACCTGGATCAATAATGGCGTCACTGTACAGTGTCCACCATGGCATTTCAAAATCCACCCTTAAATTTCCATCTAACCCACAGATTACCCATGCTAAACATTTATCACATTTCACTAACCTCACCAAAGAAGGATGCTTTGCCATACACATGCCAGCCGAGCATGGCCCATATGCTCGGCTTGTTACACATCTCCCGATTCACATCCCCATGGCTCTTCCCAACCCGAGAGTCCATAAATCATAACGGAGCATCTGTGGAAGGTCACTCACACCATCACGTTCCACAGATGCCCCAATGGTTGTCCGGCAGGCTATCTCCATCCCTGTCCATTCGGTTTGACCCGCGTCCATAGACCAACCACCATGCCAGGTCACCACATGCTGGTTGTCCCAGAGTCTCAGGGAGAGGGTGTCAGGTCGCATGCCCGGGTGATCACTACATCAGGCCCAAGCTGGCCATCTGCGGTGCCACCACCAAAGCGCGACCCACAACACCTCCCCCTAGTGGTCCTCAATATTTGCCATCCCAGGCTTGAGAAACCACCTCGGACCTCCCTGGAGGTCTTAACCCCCACCAGGGTCCGGTGACCCTGCCGGCCCGAGCCACCAGCTCGGACGGCGCCCCGATGGACAAGGGACGCCACACTCCACCAGACCCCCCGTGGGACCCAGCTCGTACCTCGACACCCAAGGCTGGACCCCACGTCCAAATCTCGCCATCACAGCCCCCCAGCTGGCTGGCATACCCAAAGTTTGAAAGGGGCAACTTTTGCCCGAGGCCATCACCCATGACCTCTCCATGTCCAGATCCCGCAGCCCGGGGACCAATCCCCACCATGGCTGCTCCAAATCAATTTCCCATTGTAATTTTATTTTAAATTTTCTTTTACAAATTTTCATTCCCACTGCCAAACCGCAGCTGCAGGGAACAACCTCTACCACCGGTTGTTCTGCCCCTCCCTGCAGTTGATCCAAATTCCCTACAGGGACCAAATCTCCAGAAGCTCTATCTCCCGATCCTCCAAGATCCAAATCCAGCCCGGAGCCAACACACTCCCCCAACTGGTTGTCCAATTTTGGAGCCTCTGTTTCCAAATAGCAGTGTACAATGAGCGTCCCCTCGGTCATTCCAACCACCTCCTCGGACCAACTCACCTCATCACCCAGGCTCCTTTGGGCCTGAACAAGCTCTACCTCCATGGGACTGTCACAGGTCTCCAGCCGCTGGATCAAATCATCCTCATCATTTCCACAAATCATTCCTGGCCCCGCCAGGCTTTGATCAATATCCCCAATAAATACCTGGTCCGGCTCCATTGCACGGACCCCCAAAAACTCTACCCCCTCTTGCTCCGCACCACCGCCCTGGTGCTGCACAATTCCAAATTCATCCCCCGGTTGGGGTGTTGTGACATCCTCACGGTCCCGATAAACAACCAGGCCAGAATGTGGGAAACATTCCCCATTACAACTCTCACATTCCAAATTTCCTTCCCCGCTCACCTGTGGACACTCCACGTTTACCTGTACACTTACCACAATTGCCATTTCCCTTTTTAATCCATTAATTTGGTCACTCATATCCTTCATTCCTTCCCTCCATTCATTCCCCTGGGACTCCATTTTATTTTCCAGCCCATCAATTTGTTCCTTCAAGCGATCACTCATTCCCTTCATTCCTTCCCTACATTCCTTCCCCTGGGACTCCATTTTTTGAAGCAATTGACCCAACATCTGGTCGGTTGTCGGGGCCGTTCCTACTGCTTCCGACTCCCCGGTGGGGGAGGGGGATAAGTTGGTGCTCGGGACGGGGGAGGTTCCAAGGCTCACCTCGACATCTAATTCCCCTATTTCCGGCTCACTCCCAACGCTGACGGAGGCCTCGCTGCGTACTTCCATCTCGTCGACATCCGCTTTTCGGAAGGTCGTTCCCCGCGCGCGTATTTATTTTTGGTAATTCCTGAAACACAATTTAAATTTGACGAAGACGCGATATCGCGCTCCGTTTGCCCAATTGATTATCAAATTTCTCCGCCTCAACTATAAAAATTTTGCGTTCGAACGTCGAGCGCAATGTACGCCCGACCGTGTCGATGTCGCCCCGCGGACAAAAAAAATTTGTCCGACCGTGTCGATGTCTCGCCGCGGACAAAAAAATTTGTCCGACGGGTTCAAATCCTACACTCCTGACACCACTTGTTACGCAACTGTGATTAACACCACAGTTACGGATGGCCGATTTGCGAGACTTTAACTCCCGAGGCGAACACTCAATGGCGGACTCAAGTTCAACACCAACGCGCGGAATGGTGGGACACAGCGAAGGCTCCGCAACCTTACCTATTAAAATCAAACACCCAGGAAAACTGCGTTCAGATATATATACAGAAAATAATATAAGGATTTATTATCGAATAGTAATACAGTGAAAAAGCCGCGCCGGTAAATCTAATAACTCTAAATCGGGACGTCCCCACACGACTGACAGCAAACACGATACGAGGGAGATTATGAATACAAAAATAACACGTCACGTCGTTCAAATGTACGCGGATGCGGCTTATCTGTCTTTCCTCGTCTTGGTGGCGGCCGTCCACACCGCTCCTTTTGGCCCGATCGCACACCACCAGGTCCTTTGCTCCAAGCTCCACGAGGCCCCGCTCCAAGCACCACGCGTCCGACGCGTGGCCAGCAGCTTCACACGAGGACGATCTCCACAAGGCCCGTGCACCAATGGTTCAACGGAGGGCTCGACTTGCAACGAACTGCTGCGAACTGCCGCGTGCTCTGTGGGCTTGGTGTGCTCGGCGTGTGAACGAACTCTCCACCAACTGCCTTCGGGGAGCTTTTCCACCAACTGTGTCTCCGCGTCGACTGTGTGCTCCAACGAACTCCCTGTGTACTCTCTGGACTGCCACGAACTCAACTCTGGACTGCCACGAACTCAACTCTGGACTGCCACAAACTCAACTCTGGACTGCCACGAACTCAACTCGCGTCTGCTCCGTAAATGGCGTCCGACCGTCGCATATATTGGTGGCCGATGACGTCACATTGGCGCACTCCTCAGCCAATCATAGCCTCCCAACTCGCCCAGGTCACGCCCTCTGCGGCATGCGACTCCTGACATCTCCCGTCCGCGACCCCCCCCCCCCGCGGTCGTTTTGTAACACGTAACACGCGAGGTTGGTAGGCCTTTGAGGTGCGAACGGCGGCGGCCAACCGTGGCGGTGTTTTTGGCCTGGTTTCCTGTCTATTTATTACGAAGTCAATGTCAGGGAAAGGGAATTATTTAATGTTGCGCTAAGGACCTAACTAATGTTTATGTGGTTTGCAGTGCCATAATGGACAGAGGTTTGACTACCAGGTGAGACTCACAGGGGCGTTACCTTTAATCCCTCACTATTTAACACTCGGACCTCCAGGTAGATCCACAATCATACATCTTACCCCGACAAACGCCTAAACATCAAGAACTTATTACATGTAGAGTCCCTGTCACGACAGCCGAATACCTACCTATTCAGATCTACCTAGCTCTAGATATTGCTCTACCAAATTCATAACAATATATATATATATATATATATATATATATATATATATATATATATATATATATATATATATATATATATATATATATATATATATATATATTGTACATGTGTTGCTACCGTTGGAGTCGACCACCCTGTACCATTAATTTGGTCAAACATGGGGCAACTTTGGCATGACAAATAAACTGGTTGGAGGTTCAGTGACACAAAATACACCAGGATACCGAGATAGTTGTTTATTGACAAGATGGACTTGTGCCTGTTGAGAACTCTTCTCAAATGTTCACTTAGTCTGTCCACAGAATAGTCCCAACAATCATAAAGCACATAATGAACAGAGGTCAATCACACCAACATGGCTGTGACCTTATGGACGAGTCACTTCGTGCGACTGTCCTCGGCGTTGTATTCCCTCCAAGATTTTTTGGCCTTTCTGACGACGTGTCTTGGTGGATCAAACTTATGACATGGGGTTTTGCATGTGAGGAGAGCATGCAAGGTGACCTCATTTGACAAGCGTCGGCTGAAATCGGCCTTGTCCGTGTGAGAAAATCTGTTCCTCTTCAGCATTGCTTTGCGGAAGGACGAGTATGTGCTAAAGCACTAAACAGAAGGCCAAATTGTGGTTTCCTGTCTGATTTTCTCATTAACTTTCCATCCAATACAGGTTTTGACAGTAGTAAAACAGTTTTCAGCAACAAAATACTGAGTGTCACTTGCCATACAAGGCACACACACGTGTGCGCACACGCACACAATGAATAGCTCATAATATGCGGTTATTCATCTTGTTTTCAGACAACGCTGCCACATTTCAAGAACAGTGAAAGTTCCGTTGTACGTGAACACGATGAGTTCATTTGGCTACACAATGTCTACGTGGAGAACAAGGATTATGCTGGAATTATTGTACGTGCTGGTGGTGGGTGGATTTGTTATTGAAGTGATGGGGAAGTTCCCAAATCGTAACGCTAAAAGTAATGTGAAATGCTCCCACGTGATTGAAATTGGGAATGTGAGCAAATCATAGTATGGACTCAAAGTCAGACGATGTAATATTTTGATTCGGTAGAAGATGGAAGTATATAATTTAAGCTTTTGTGAATATACTAACCGGCTGGTAATTTGTAGGACATGGTGCATACCATGGATAAATCTGCCTTTGGTGTGTTGGACAGATACCCCCAGCACCGCCCTGCCCTGACTTTGATACTTCTCGAGAGAAGCTTCAGCAGCTTGGGGAGGGGGAATCAACTATGACTAAGGAAGAGTTTGCGAAAATGAAGCAGGAACTGGAGGCGTAAGTACAACTTTGCTCTCCATTATCTTGTTGACTTCTCGATTTCTAATCAAGGTTTTTAATATATTTTGGTGAAGAGACGTTTGTTCAATATGAGAAACTACATCATCAATGGTCGATAAACGTAGATTGGATGTGTTTGCACTTTGCAGCTGAATTTTGCTTTTGCCCTAAAATACGAGGTATCCCCCTGTTGACTCGAGCTTTTCTTTTAAGAAAATAAAGTACAGCGATGTTGATGAAACTCAAGCTGTTCAGTACACTCTTGCCTGTGTAGAAATTTTTGTGATTGATAGGCAGCCATTTAAGGTTGTGGTTTGATGTCTTCACCCTTCGGAAATGTATTACTACTCAGTTCTTTGGATTGTCCAGAGACAAAATGATAGGATAAAAAGTCTGAACTATGATTTGTGTTTTGGGGGATGATTTAGAACTTCCCATCCATATCTGCTAGAATAGTGCTCACATTTGCCATGTGAAGGTGAACATTTGGGCACAACCAGCAAGGGAATGACCAAACAGGAAAAGAAGAGAGAACGGGAGGAAACACTGAAACCTGAAAGTACGTGGGTTGGGTTAGGAAGGATAAATGGGGGCAATAAAGATCATTAATCAGGATGGGAGATTACAGGAGGTAGCGGTGCACTGTCTGCTTGAAGCCTTGGAGTGAAGAGTCGGAAAGAGTAGCTTCTGGAAGGCAGTTCAAAAGATAGAAGAAGCAAGGAATGAAAGAGTTCAGATGTGTAGTCAGCCTGGATTTTGGAAGAATAACCAGGAAGGGATTAATGGAAGAAAGCACGCATCTTGTTGGGGAAGGTTGGAGGACTGAAGGAGAGGTACCAATATCGGTGAAGAGGTGAAAAAAACAACAACCCAGAGACCACTGACCTGCCTGTGATGTGAAAGCAACAGACCTTGTGCTTCCACCTCATCACGTGAGATTCCAATTTTAAAAACTTTAGATTCCACAGAATCCAGGAGAAAAGGATCTGATGCTGGGGTGCCAACCCATAGGAGAGAGCCTTACTCCATTGGGTTACAGACAAAGGCCTTGCATACTGTGGGTAGCTCTTAATCCAAAGAAATGCATGGAATGATGGAGGATGCCAAGCTTTTGAGGCCAGATCTGCTATATAGACTGGCCCATGAGAGGTCATGGCTAGTCACAAGGCTGAGAAGTTCAAGAGACTGAACCTGACTCTTTCAGAAACTGACTATAGAAACAGATTGGGTGGTTTAACGATCCTTCGACAGTGACAGTGTGAGACTGAGATTTTCCAGGACTGAAGGACATATTTCATCTATCAGACTTGAATAATTTTTAGATCAGTTGAGTGACGCAGCTGCTGACTGCCTATCAGTGGGATTGGAATACTGTATCACACTGTGGTGGAATCTTTAAAAATGAACAATTTGAGAGGTTTATGTCGAAGAGAAACAAGGCCGAGCCACACTGCCTTGAGGCACTCCAATCTTTACTGGGAGAGTATGGGGCAATGCTTAATTGATGTCAACGCATTGATTGCATGAGCAGAGGAAGTCAGAAAAGAATGAAGGTGGCCACTTAGCATTGAGCTTGGCAAGTAAAGCAGGATGCCAGACTGTTGAATGACTGAGGTATGCCCATTGGGAGACAGACGTGCCCTCTTGTTTGAGCATTAGGGCCTCCAACCCTTGCTGAGGTAGGAGCAGCAGCATGTCCAGCGTTAATTGACTTGGTCCAAATCCAAACTGATGTCACGCGATCAGGCTATTTGAAAACGGAAAAGAACGATGTGTTCCATTACCCTTTGATCAGGCTGTTCGAAAACAGGTAGCAATGATGGAATCCATTACTCTTTGTACAATAATTGGCAGCAAGCTTACTGCTCTGTAATTGAGAGGATCAGTTTTTATATCCTTGTGGATGGGAATGATGTGACCAAAGTGCCATCTCTCTGAATAGAGCAGACGGTGGAGAAGCAAGAGCGGAAGAGCATGATTTTAGAACGTGAGCACCCAAACTAGGGTCGAGGCTAAGCAACTTTTTTCTCTCTTCTCGCATGAGGACACACTCCAGTATTTATTGGTTACAAGGGGTAAGACGGTGACATACCAGGATAGGTTGGCTACATGGGATTTGGTGGAAAACAGAGGGAAGGAAGGCATTGTCTTTTATTGGACGGAATCTGTAGAGATGCCTTTTGAGGGGGATGGATGGGAGCCCACACAAGAGATAGTCTTGACAAGGTGCCACCATGACTTTGTGGAAGGAGACTGTGTGGTGTTCAGCCATGAGATTCACAAGTAAATTATTATTTGATAACTCGCAGAAGTGCTTTGTGAAAATACCACAATATAAAAAAGGCCTTTTGTTGTTTCCCTGGTTGAAAGAGCTCAAAAATGGGAGGAAATACATTTCTTAACAGCAAGGGAAAAAAAAAATCAAAAAAATCTGGAGCGATCACATTGCCGGTTTGCTACCTATACACTGCCTGGGATTATTTGTCTGATTGAATTTTTTTTTAATTTTCCTGTAGTTTTAGATAAATTTGAAGAAACTTCTACTTGATGATGTTTTTGTTACAGCATGGCATTTTTACAAAATCGAGTTGGATGTGAATTGTTTTTTAATTTTCCCGTAGTTTTAGATTAATTTGAAGCAACTTCTACTTGATGATCTTTCCGTGGAGCGTTCCTGTATTTCATGGTCAGATGGACAGATAGCATTAGCCAAACATAATTTTATATATATACACACACACACACACACACACACACACACACACACACACACACACACACACACACACACACACACACACACACACAATTTTTTTTGTTTGTTTTTTGTTAAGTTTTGTATTGTGGGATGATTGCCAATTATTGACCATGCAGGGAGTACCTTGCCATATTCAAGAAGACTGTGGTTGCACATGAGGTGTTTCTGTGCCGGTTGGCTGAGCATCCAGTCCTTGGGATGGATTCCAACCTACAGGTCTTCCTGGAGTATGAACAGGAGGTATGTTTTGTAACATATTTCTGAACACAGATTAAATTTGTGATGATGTATCTTACTGTGCTTTGAATTTGCAAGTTTTAATTTGCAAAGGGAGGCAAAACTTCTCTATTGGCTTACAGCACAGCACAGCTCGATTATGAAATGCTGTCGATCACTCGGATTTTCTTGTTTGTACTAATTTCACATTGTTGTTCTGCACAACCTCCAAAAGCATTAGCCCTTGGCATTGCCTGTTCCATTGCAGCTGGGTGTACGTGGAAAGAATGTGAAAGAGCGTTTGGGCGACTTCCTGCGGGGCTTCGTGAAAACTGCCGATGAACTCCTCATCGTGGGAGTGAAGGTATGCACTTTGTATAACTTTCTGTAACACATCCCGGAAAACAAGTTTGCAGTGTGATCCAGCTCAGCGGATTTGTTTTGGAAACTTTAAGTTCTATTTGAAAAATAAGATTTATATTTAAATTTCACATCAATATCACAGTGAGCGTTTGGTGTGAATCAGGGGACATATTATATGCTGTTATTTTGGGGGGGAAATTCACACGGTGTTAAAGTGCACAATGTGGTTGGAAATGTGTTGTTAGAAAATGGCTTAGGGTTAATTATTAATTGGTTATCTCGTAATGAATGTTTGCGCAAATGTTTTGTAACCCCAGTAAACGATTCGGAACGGATGTCTTGTCAACCGATCAATCCCCTTTCCCCCCTTCCGGTTCTTAATCATTCCCCATTGTATTTTCCCACCCTACCCACATGTTCTGCATGGAAATGTGTGCGAGTACTGCACTTTTTGTGTGGACATCATAGCTGTACCATGTGTGAACCTCGCACGTTCAAGTGAGATGGCGGCAACACTTAAGCTCATTTGGTGGAGGGAGTGGTGGTGGAGGGAGTGGTGGTGGAGGTGTGGTTATATAAAACATCCATGCTCAGACACAGCAGCAGTGAAGCAAGAGGTAGTTCGTGTTTGCTGTGCGTCATGTGCTGCTGTCTGCCGAGCAATGGTCTGTGGTGAGTTTGAGAGTCTGAGGGAGTAAGGGTGAGTCGGTGTCCGGAGCATCCTACACTAATGCCGGAGTGCCTGACCCACTCACCCACACTACCCTCTGCTGCCTCAACGCAAAGGGATGACCACAAACCAAACGAACTTCTACCTCATCCATCCTGTATTATTATTTTGTCTGTCTTGTGTCCCTGAACGAGTGTGTGCGTGATAAGCTGAGTTTATTATGATTTAGGAGTGGAAACCATTTCTTTCTAGTTAAGAACATTTGCCGATCCGGTTTTTCTGTTTCCCCTCGATTCTTTGTTTTTTGCTGTGCTCCTGCCCTCTATTTTTAAACCTGTTTCTTTTAAAGTGTATTTGGTGTGGGGGTTGAGCTGCAGAACTGCCCTCCATTGTAACCGAATTCCCCTTAAACCTATAACTGCTGAAACCATGGTGCAGTTTTCCTAAGTTTGTATGGAGGATGAGGGGAGATGGTGGTGTCCTGCCAATTCTTAGCCCTGAGGGAAGAACGGGATGGAAATCCCTCAGGAAGGTGTTTCTACCAATGGGAGAAAAGTAGATGTAAACTAAACCTGGACTTTTGAGACTTTCACTGCATGTAGGTTGAATATCGTTTGCCTCCTGGAGGAGTTGTGGATGGATTGAGGTTTGAGAAAGCAGAGAGATTAAGACCGGCAGAGAGGCAGTAAAAACAACCCATAAAACCAACCTGTCTGCGATGAGAGCAACAAGCCTTGCTTCTGTCTCATGCCAAAAATGAAGGAAGATGTCAACAATTGTTGAGCTTTCCATTCCACAGAATCCAGAAGAGATGGATATGATGTAGGGGCATCAGCCCATAAGGCAGAGCAGTATTACATTGGACAATGGACAAAGGCTTTTGTAGTCTGAGTAGTCCCGCGTTTTCATGGAATGACTACTGACAGATGATGTGCAGTCTGTGGTTAACTTTGGAGGCCAACTTCCATGTGGTCAGCTGAGAGGAGGTCATGGGTTTGCACCTCCTGTTTTTGAATACAAATACGTAATTGATTCCAGAGGATGGGAGATACCTGTCTTTAGGAGAATCTACTTTCCAAAATGATTTGATTAGCATTAGTTGAGATTGACTGTTGTGCAAAAGGTCACAGTTCACATTGTCTTGGCTAAACATAATTCAGTTTGCAGTCCAGCAATTGCAGAGCAATCTCATTGCGCAGATTTAAAAATAGAACTTGAGCTGAAATCCCATGAAGCGGTGTTGGTCGGAGGCCTATAACCTCTTGAAAGTTTTCGGTGCACCATGGTGGAACTTCTATGGGAAAATGGACCCAGTCACGCCCATCCCGCTTGGCCAGGTTTCTGATGACCATGATGATGAAATCCACACCAGTGGGCACGACGGAACGAGGATTTACCCACCACGAGCGGTGAGGGTACTAAAATTAGCAAGTAATTTGGCCTTGTGTATACTTGTTTTGTTAATGAGGGAATCCTTCAGTCTAATAGTTGTAGTAAAGCAGTTTGGGGAAGAGGGTGTGTGCATGCGTGTGCGGTTTTCAACTTTTATCGTTTTTGTATAATTATATAATGCAAGCGGTGTCTGGATTTGTCACTTCCCTTGTCATAGGTATAATGTGTACAAAGCTTTACTGTGAGTTTCACACAGTTTAAAAATACAACTTCAGCTCAGTACAGCAGCCGTTTTGAAAATTATAATGACCGAGTCCAAACTATACCTTTGATTATCTTCTTCTTTTTTTTTTTCTTCTTTTTTTTCTTTTTCTTTTGTTAATGATGGACGTTTAATATCTTTTTTTGCCTCAAAGTTTGAACAAAACGTTTGTTTTGAATAATGTAGAATTCTCCAAAACCTGCACAGGATACGGATGATTTCTTTGAGAAGGAAAAAAACTTCATTTTGGAATACCACGGACGGGTGAAAGACTCCGCTAATAGAGCAGATCGAATGACTCATGCTCTAAAAGGTGACGACCGTTTTTATGACGACATTGTTTTTCATTTCCAATACTGTAGTTTTCTTTGCAATGCTGTCTGAGTAACACATTGCAGGTCTTCGACTTAAATTGTCATCCTGTTGTCCACAGACATAGCCGAGGATTACAGCTACATCTCGTATGCACTTTGCTTGTTGGCAACGCATGAGTCAGGCAGCCTGCATCGGTGAGAACCTGGAGGGTTGGGATGTGGCAATTGGGATTGGGCAGTTCAGTCGGTGCATGGTCATTCTCTGTGAATATCATCGATCCTCTCGCCACCTCTTGTCCTTTCGTCGGAGTGGCGAGTCCACTCCTTGGGCCATTACCACGCAGAGGCTGAAAAATGCATTTATCTGCTGGCCCTTTTTTATTTTTATTTTATTGGTCCTTTTCCTGTTACTTGTTTCACTCTAAAATGGGAGTCTAATTTGTGTGTGCCCACACGCATGCAAAACAGACTTTATTAGCGCTCCTGGGCGGCCGACTACTTAATATTGCGCTCCAAGCAGCCTTGGCGTAGTTGAACAACATGGTCTAATTTAGCCACAGGTTTATTTACCTTGAATGTAGATAATGTCCAAGCTTTCCTGAGTCTATTTGGCCACACCACCTGCAGTCTGACATTTTCCATAAGGCATACGGGCTCGACTAGCACGTTTGGCAGCATTCCCGGTCTACCTTAAGCACAGTTCAACCAAGTTGTTTAATTTAACCATACGGTTGATATATATATATATATATATATATATATATATATATATATGTATATATGTATATATGTATATATATATATATATATATATATGTATATATATATATATATGTATATATGTATATATATATATATATGTATATATGTATATATATATATATATATATATATGTATATATATGTATATATGTATATATATATATATATATATATATGTATATATATATATATATGTATATATGTATATATATATGTATATATGTATATATATATATATATGTATATATGTATATATATGTATATATGTATATATATATATATATATATGTATATATATATATATATGTATATATATATATATATATATATATATATATGTATATATGTATATATATATATATATGTATATGTATATATATATATATATATATATATATATAGTGTATTATATATATATATATATATATATATATATATATATACAGTATATATATATATATATATACAGTATATATATACAGTATATATATATATATATATATATATATATATATATATATATATATATATATATATATATACATATATATATATATATTGTTAAGGTACGCGGTTAAGGATGTTATATTTGCCGAGCGGAGGCTCCGCGACCGAACAGTTCCCCGATTCACCCAAACGTTGGCCGTATCGCGCCACAGATACTCAATGTGGAAAAGACTAAGACAAGGAATGTGAAGAAAAGGAATAAGAAGACGAGAAAAGGGTTGAAAATACTACTAAATTTATTTACTATTTACAGGCTCAAAATAACCAAGGAGAAGGAAAGATAATAAAATAATATACAGAAGCTTTTAGAGACACAGGGAAAATACTAGCTTATACAGACTTAGTTACTACTCAGGACAGCACGAACAAAACAAACTCACGTACGCAAATGGGGAACTTGCAGGCAGGAATGGCTGGAAAGGATGAGCAGGTGGGATCACAGGGCACAGCGAGCAGGTCCACTCCGGGCGGGAAGCGGGGAGCCGGCAGCTCCTTGTATTCGGCTTTACAGCGCACGCCGGCAGGGTCACTCGCTGCCCCTTTAGGGCTTCACGTGGCTGGTTGAAACGGGGCTGGACTCATCTGCCGTATCTCTTTGCAACTCGTTCGTAAAAGTTCCTCTGCTTTCTCTTGGACCCTTTCTTTTTCGTGTACCTCTCCACGCAGCTCAGCTCGTATTCCCTTCCTCTCACTTCTCTCCAGTGCGGGACTGACTCGCCCTCTCCCCCGTTTCGGTACCGCCCTCTCCCCCGTGCTCTGTTTCGTGACCTTGTATCGTAATCCCACGGGCTTGTCTCCTTATTTGGGCATCACGCCGACGGCATGCCCCTCGTGGCGAGCCACGGGCTTGTTTCCTTATTTGGGCATGGGGCTGCACAGCCCCGCCCTTCGTGGCGCGCCCTGGGCTTGCCTCTCCCTGGCGACCCCGCCCCTCCTGTTCAAACAGAGCACGGAGCACATATTCACTATAGCAGCGAATTGAGAGGGCGTGCACCCCACGCTTGTGAACTGCTTTACCCACAGATGGAGAGTTTGGCTGGGAAATGGAATTATTGAAGGGGAGCTATTCTTAATTGATTCGGTGCAATGGAGTATTATTTTAATGGAAGACAAGGCCTTACTCTAAAACACATAATAAGATATAAGCTACTGAACAAGGGTTTTATTGGGTCCTGCAATGTGGTGTTTCATGGAATAACTACCGGGACGCCCTTTTTACCTTTACACAACTCTGGAGGCAGGAGGGGCCATATCCAAACAATGTTCACAGCAATTTACCACAATACAATACACACAATCAAAAAAATGCAATCCTCATATCCGCAACACTGCACCCTCCTCCTCTTAGGCACGTCCCGGGCCTACAACTTTTATTTAGTGTGACACGTAGGTGTAGTTCCCTCTACTTTTAACCTGACCCTGAGTGCGACAGTTTAAAAACATAATAAATGTGTCCCGCTGCTCCATTGCACCCTGCCTAATAGACTCACGCCCACAGTTAACCGAATTGCGGAATGGTCTTCAAACTACACACTGACGGTGGGGAGCATTATTTACAATTGACGCTACTTTATTTACAAAACGCAACCCAGGACCTGTAATTGTTCTTTCTGGGGGGGAGACAGTCTGCTCTGCATCAATGCACCATGAAAGCACCCAAAACGCACCAATACACCCTCAAGCACCAAACGGTGCAGTCACCACAGTTCATCAGTGTTCATGAATAAAAATAACCAAACAACCCCTAACCGTGCAGGTGGTCTCTTGCTCTTCGGCTCCCTCTGCTGGCTATTATTATTTTCTTCCAGATGTTGTCTTTTTCCTTTGCTGGTGGCCTATTTGTATTAAAACTTGCACCCAACGTGTCCATTTTTATTTATTTATGGCCCACAGGGGCCGACTAGTGTGGTTCACCTGTGGGGGATCGGTGCCCTGTGGCCCAGGTCCGCCAGCAAGATTTCGGGCCTTCATGGCCGGTTCCAGCAGAGGGGCCACGCCCCAACCCATGGGTTCCATAAGTGGTGCATCGATGCAGACAGCTGGTTCTGGGAGTTCCGGGTGCACAATGGCGGACTCACGCACGCTCCCCTCGGCGCCCAATGGCGCACAGGTCATGTGGGGGACAAAAGGGGGGAGAGACAGATGAGCGAGGGGTAAGGTCACAAGGGTACACATCAACAAAGGCAATGCAAGGCGGAATGCGTACGGAGAGCGAAGTGAGAAAGCTCGTCCCTACCGTACGTCACCCCCCCTGTCACCTACACTACCCTTGCCCTTACCCCATATGTACAAAATCTACACATTTACAAATTCGGCACTACTGTCACGTCTTCCCCATATTTCCCCTACACCAAATTAGTCACCACAATCCCTCTATCCAAAATTTGCCATCATCAATTCATCAATCCTCATAAGGAGGGAGAGATGGAACATCAAGCACAATGTCACACCCACGTCATGATGCGTCTCACAATCCAAAACATTTGTACATTAAAATAACAAAAACAACCTGGCATGGTGTGGAGGTACGTCATCTCAGGTGAGTGGATGCAGATGGTGCGAGGAGACTTCAATCCTAACTATCCTCTAAATGACTTTAACACACTTTACTCTACCCGGGGTCTCTCCCTGCCAATCCATTGGCCAATTTACACTATGGGTTCTAAAAACCAATTCCCATTGACCAAACTGTGGTGCTTCTCAATTTGGGGTCTCACTCCCCCGATTCATCTCCCGGTGCCCTTGCACAATTTCTGGGCTGGGTCGTGTAGCTCTCCCAGCAGGTCTACCCACCTGCACACCTCCACCACTGCAGTTGCCACCCGAGCTTACCTAGCTCCTCACCCTAACCTATCTAACTGGGGAAGGCCCCTCCTGGCTCTGTCACCCCTCGGTGCCCTCTGGCACTGGGCTACCCGGGTCCGTCCTCCGGATCCTCGGGCCCCATCCACAACAACTCTAACGGCTCCCAGAGCCCACCTGCGGCCTCACCTGGCCGACATCCTCACAGTGGTGGAGTGCCCAAACCAACTACACACACTAACAGGCTACACGCCCAGCCATTTCCACAACACTAATGCACCCATCCAAACACCATGCTTCCACCCGCACCACAGATGCCAATATCCAACCACAATTTACCTGTTCCCTCTACCTAACACTTACACTACCCGCCCCGGGTATTCGTGATGGGGGTCCACTCTTCCCCCATTCACACCTTCGCACCATCCACTCCACTCCACAATTTCCACCATACCCACTCCGCGACCATCCATTCCAATACTCCATATCTTCCACACTCCATGTATTCCACACAACCATCCTCCATTCACCTGTTGGTGCACACCTGTGCACTCACACCTGGTGCCACCTGCACCCTTCTCCGCTTCCTGGACCATTTGGTCAACACAACACACATCACCAGCACTCTCATCCATACACTGCTCCATACACCTGTCCAGTTGCACACCTGTGCAATCACACCTTTCACAATACACTTCTGAATGCACTTCCAACACTCACACGGCATCATCTAAACTACCTGTTGCCCTGCTAACTTAGTGCTCCCTGTCTTCCCTTTAAACTAAGCACATACCACGTCATTATCATCCACTCTAATCTACCTGCGTCCCCACTACAGGTATCCTTGTCACTAACTAATCTTAACGTCACCTAAGGTCATCTTCTAGGTCCCTACACATTATCCAAACCCTCCCTCGGCGAGCTTACACTGCCATAAACCCCATAAACTAGTGCTCCTTTGCCCCCCGCTGTGAGGGATGGTGGATTGGCCATCCCATCACATGGGGCATCTCTTACTATAAATTTTGCTCGTCCAATTTCACAAATCAAAAATTTGCCAATCATCTGCCAATCACTGTACCATTACCAATCATAACTCTGCCAATCCTTTGCCAATCATCAAATTTTGCCTTTTTCTAATTTTGGGTCCAAAACACTAACCTCATCACCCGTCTACTTACTAGATCCTCTCGGTGCGCCAATTCACTTCTAAAGCTCGGCTTCGTACAGCCGAGCAATGAATGCGGGTTCTTTGGTGCCGGCGGCTGGATGCGTCCGACACTCGGTGCAGGGAAGGACGCTTACCCGGGCAGAGATCCCACGCACCACCTTGGCACGGAGCCATCCAATTGCTCGATCTCGACCTGCCGGGACGTTTCAACAAAAAGGGGTCGCCATGACGACCCTTCCTATCGGGCTGCCCGTTCCGCCTAGCGGAGCACGGACGCGGCCGTTCCAAGCGCGGCCCAGCGTGGATCACGTACGGCGGTCCTTTCGAACCCGCCGTGGTTCGGATCCCCGCTGGTCCTCGCGGCACGCGAAGCTGCCCGACGCGCACTGAGGGCCCGATTCGGCTAAATGTCGTTCTAACCGCTAACCCGGTTACCGTCGATGCCTCACCTGCATGCTTACACGCATACGCTACCCCTTTCACCCTCACCGAGCTCGGTGTTCCAACGCCGCCCGTACACCCCGCATACTTCGTCATTGCATTCGTTCTTTCGCTCACAGACTTGGTCACACACCTGACCACCGAACACCTTGGGACACACTCGTCGTTCGCACACCTCACCAACACACCTTTGCGCCCCCTTCTCGGTCACCTCCTCTGTGACAATCACAGGTGTGCTCTCACTCGCACACCCAACCACGTGCCTCACTACTAACTCAAGTGTGCATTCCCACACACGCTCTACCATTCCAGGTGTGCATCCCTCAATTCCAGGTGTACATCAACTCACGCTCCGTGTCACTCTCACTACTTCCACCACCACTCTTGACAGCGCACTCACCCTTACTCTCGACAGCGCACTCTTTCCTCACGCACCTGTCCGTTACACACCTTTCTCGTGCACACTCTTGCGCACACTCTCCCGTTACACCCTCTAACACTCACCACAGGCGTGCATTCTCCCTTACTCTCGACAGCGCACTCTTTCCTCACGCACCTGTCCGTTACACACCTTTCTCGCGCATCCTCTTGCGCACACTCTCCCGTTACTTCCTCCGTAACAATCACCACAGGTGTACACTCTCTCGTTACATCCTCTGTAACACTCACCACACCGCGCTTCCATGTGCCCCCTCACACACGCGCTACGACCGACTCACTCTCGACAGCACACTCACTCCTCGGCGCGCACTTTTTCCTCACACACACCCCAGAGTCGGACATTCTCGCACACCTCCTCTTTCGCACACCGTACCTGTCGCACACTTCACCAACGGCCTCTCACGAACACCCGGATCCAAATCAACCCCCAAGCCGACTGAAGCTCCCCTCACATCATATACATTTCCTCGTATATCGCCACTCACCTTGGCACCTCGTCTCCGCACCTCCTTTGCCACCTGCAAACTCTTTATTTGGTTAGTGAGCACACCATTATGAGTTGAGCACCGACCTTGCACATACTCCATCACTTCCTCCCTTATCTCCTTTTTAGTTTCCCTCCGTCTTTTCTTAATTTCACTCACCCCTTCTTCCACCTCCTCTCATTTTTCCTTTACCTCCTTCATCTCCCGGTGCGCCCCCTCTATCTCTTCCTCTAACGCCACTTTAACCGTTTCTATGTGCGTCCTCACCTCTCGGTCCTTCGTTTCCATTACTTCTGTCACCTCTTCCAACTTCTTCGTCAACCCCTCATGTACCATCTGACATTCCTTCTGTGTCGCTATTAATTCGTTCTTAATGTCTTTTTGTGTCGCTTTTAACCCCCCGATTATTGCAGTGTTCTTTTCCACTTGGTCCACTAGTTCCTTTTGTCCCACTGTCAGCTGTTCTACTCCCCTCGTCAGACCCTCTATTCCCCCTTGTAACCTCGCCGTATTATTTCTCACCTCTTTCTCTATACGCTTTTCACCTCGCTTTACCTCCTCGCGTACCCCCGAGGCCTCCTCACTTACACCTCGTCGTATCTCCTCTGTCATCTCCTCCCTCTCTTTTGTAGATGCCACCCTCATCTGTCCCAATTCATCCCTCTGAGCATCCAATTTGGTTTCTACCCCGATTTTTACCTCCTCTATCTGCTCTCCCATTTGTTTAATTTCTCGGGCGGATTGCTCCCCTATTGCCCGCAATTTGTCTTCCATCATATTTTCTAGCCCCTCTAACCCATTTTTCACCCCCTCTAACTGATTCTCCTGGGCAGCCATTCTATTTTCCACCCCCGTTAACCCATTCTTTACCTCTTTTATCCCGTTGTCTAATCCCTCAAGTTTAGCTTCTAGCCGTTGCCCCATTTCTCCCATTTTGCCCCCCATTTCGCCCCCCATTTCGCCCATTTTGCCCCCCAATTCGTCCCTCATTGCCCCCATTTGCTCATTCTGAGCCTCCATCCGGTTCCCCATTTGTCCCATTTGGCCCTCCAATCACTCACTATTAGCCCTCACTTCGTCCCTCATTTTGTCCATAAGGGCCCCGATTTGTAGCAACAAAAGGTCCGAATCCAACGGCGGCGCTGCTACGGTCGCGGGCGCGGTCCCCGCAGCCATGTGCGAGGCGCCATTTTGCGCGCCCGTAACCTCGTGCGCGAGAGCGCCATTTTGTGCACCTGATACCCCTTCAACCACATTGCCAATGTTCTCCTCATTGCTCCCCTCCATTTGATCCTGGGTTACTCCTAACCCCTCTTCTAGCTCACCCACCTGCATCCCGTCGCCTTGACCAGCCATGGCGCGATTTCAAAATTCGGGTTTTGCTTTAAAACAACACAAATTTCCAGCAGCTCCAATTTTTTTCCTAGATGTTTTTTTTAAAAATTTGGTTCAGGCCTCGAATCTCACTCCCAGACACCAATTGTTACAGTACGCGGTTAAGGATGTTATATTTGCCGAGCGGAGGCTCCGCGACCGAACAATTGTTCCCCGACTAAACCCGATTCACCCAAACGTTGGCCGTATCGCGCCACAGATACTCAATGTGGAAAAGACTAAGACGACGAATGTGAAGAAAAGGAATAAGAAGACGAGAAAAGGGTTGAAAATACTACTAAATTTATTTACTATTTACAGGCTCAAAATAACCAAGGAGAAGGAAAGATAATAAAATAATATACAGAAGCTTTTAGAGACACAGGGAAAATACTAGCTTATACAGACTTAGTTACTACCCAGGACAGCACGAACAAAACAAACTCACGTACGCAATTGGGGAACTTGCAGGCAGGAATGGCTGGAAAGGATGAGCAGGTGGGATCACAGGGCACAGCGAGCAGGTCCACTCCGGGCGGGAAGCGGGAGCCGGCAGCTCCTTGTATTCGGCTTCACAGCGCATGCCGGCAGGGTCACTCGCTGCCCCGTCAGGGCTTCACGCGGCTGGTTGAAACGGGGCTGGACTCATCTGCCGTATCTCTTTGCAACTCGTTCGTAAAAGTTCCTCTGCTTTCTCTTGGACCCTTTCTTTTTCGTGTACCTCTCCACGCAGCTCAGCTCGTATTCCCTGCCTCTCACTTCTCTCCAGCACGGGACTGACTCGCCCTCTCCCCCGTTTCGGTACCGCCCTCTCCCCCGTGTTCTGTTTCGTGACCTTGTATCGTAATCCCACGGGCTTGTCTCCTTATTTGGGCATCGCGCCGACGGCACGCCGCTCATGGCGAGCCACGGGCTTGTTTCCTTATTTGGGCATGGGGCTGCACAGCCCCGCCATTCATGGCACGCCCTGGGCTTGCCTCTCCCTGGCGACCCCGCCCCTCCTGTTCAAACGGAGCACGGAGCACATATTCACTATAGCAGCGAATTGAGAGGGCGTGCACCCCACGCTTGTGAACTGCTTTACCCACAGATGGAGAGTTTGGCTGGGAAATGGAATTATTGAAGGGGAGCTATTCTTAATTGATTCGGTGCAATGGAGTATTATTTTAATGGAAGACAAGGCCTTACTCTAAAACACATAATAAGATATAAGCTACTGAACGAGGGTTTTATTGGGTCCTGCAATGTGGTGTTTCATGGAATAACTACCGGGACGCCCTTTTTACCTTTACACAACTCTGGAGGCAGGAGGGGCCATATCCAAACAATGTTCACAGCAATTTACCACAATACAATACACACAATCCAAAAAATGCAATCCTCATATCCGCAACAATATATATATATAATATATATATATATATATATATATATATATATATATATATTGTTACAGACGCGGCTTTTAGATGTTATATTGACCGGGCGGTGGTGTATTTAACCGCGTCCGAACAGTTACTCCCCGATTAAAACCCGATTCCACCCGACGTTGACCAGATCGCCCCACAGATATTCAATCGGGAAATCTCTAAAGCGACCGAAAGAGAATGAAAAAGAAGAAGAAGAAGAATACGGAGGAAGAACAGATTTTATTATACACACACAAGCAATGGATGGAAGAAGCAGTAACACAGCGAATCGTTAACTTACACTATTCATTCTTACTTAACCCCAAGACAATGAGTAGGACAGGACGTTCACACTTACACAGGGGATAATGCAGGCAGGTAAGGCTTGAGGTGGATTGCTTGAGAGGGAGGCGAAGTCGGGAGGCTGCAGCTCACAATGCCTCGCGGTTTTGGCGGGAAACCCTCCGTCGTGTATCCACTGCGGTAGACGTCACGCGCTGGTTCGGCACACCTGTTCCTCTTCTTGGGGTGGGGCCGTCTCTCTCCTTTCAGCGCGTCTCTCCAAAGCTGGTTTCCTTGCCGAGTACCTCTCCTCTTTGGCTTGGAGCGTTTCGCATCTCACCGCCTCTTGGTGCAGTCTCTTTGCTCATCTCCCAAGGCCTCTCCAAGTCATCTCTCAAGGCCTCTCTTAAAGCAGTTCCTTACAGTCGCTTTTATCACCTCGAGCGAAATCAAGCCGCCGACTCCGAGGGCACGCCTACCGGGTCACTCACCGCGGTGTTGATTGGCTGTTAGGGCTGGTTCACTCCTTCCCTCTTATGACGAGGTGGAGACACGCCTTTCTTCCCCAACCCTACCTCGTGGCCAATGGTGGTTTGAAGAAAACCGGCCAAAATGCGGAAGGCAATTGGAAGGGAGGTTTTGGGGAAATTGGAAGGGCCTACGCTTATTTTGTTTGATACAATGCAAAGTCAATCTAGTGGGAAACACATATTTAGCCTACATGGAATAAGGAAATACACTATTTAAAAGATATATCGTGACCTGCGTGTAAGTTTCATGGAATTAACTAGGACGCCGACTGCGACCATTATTTACATTAACAGGGTGTTACCGTACTTTTGTAACGTTCACATTGTAACGTTTCCACATTCGTTACAATATATATATATATATATATATATATATATATATATATATATATATATATATATATATATATATATATATAGTTACGGGACCGCGGCGAGGATGTTGTTTGCCGAGCGGATGGCCGCGGCGCCCAAACAGTTACCCTGACTAACCCGATTCCTGAACGTTGGCCGAATTGTTGCGGATATGGGACTTGGCCTCCATATCCGCTTGTAAATATTCCCCTATTTCCCCAATACTCCCCAACTATCCCCAATCCCCCATTCCCTAGTCCCATTGTCTGTAAACAACACTCTGTAGAACCGACCTTCCCCTTCTTCCCCCATTAAATGTCGTGCCCAGGTCCACCGCATCTCACGTAGACAACTTTCGGACCTCTTGCTAGTTATTCTTAGTCTATGTCAGTTAAGGACTCGTTTCCATTAATTCTGACTCTTCGTTGCAGCAGAATGTGATTGTATGGCACCAGTAGTGAGTTTAGGACCTCCCCATACCTCCTCCCATCTTCCCCATGAAACAACAACTACAACCACAGCGGGGGCGGCGCGGCCGCGGTGCGGGGAGTGTGCGTCCTCACACCGGCTTGGTTAGCCGCCATTGCCATGTGCGCCCACGGGGTTACCACGAAGGGGCTGGCTGTCAGCTCCTCGTCAAGGGCGGAGCCCGGTAACCCCCGCACCCAATAAGAAGCAACGGGCCGATTCCATCTGGGGCGGAGCTAACGAGCCGAGGGCGTGTCACTCCCCGCCGGATATACGCAGCGACTTACCGGACGTGACGTCAGATGCGCCCCGAGCTTGAAGTAAAGAGAACCAGTCGCCACCTCCGAGCGCTGAGAGACCTCCCGCATCTCTGGACCGGACCGGGTCGATTCTGCCCCTGAGCCAAGGTGCACCTTGAGCCTCGACTACCTGCCCTTCCTTGCCATCAATCCCGGTGTGAGTCAGTCTTGTCCCGTTTATCTGTCGTCTGTCGGGGCTACTATAAGACCGTATTTAAGTGCCTACCTTCCTATGCTGTCTCTCTCGTCCTTGTAATCTAACGTTCCGAAATATTATAACCTCCTCCGGAGGTCTTGAGAACTGTACCCCTGGTGTCGTGTCATTTTAACCCAGCCGTTGTGTCCTTTCCTCAATTGATTTAGCGTAGCGCGACTCGGCCAACGTTCGAGTATAATCGGGTAAACTGCGCAGACGCGGTCATACCAAACCGCTCGGTAAACCAACATCCACAACCGCGTCTGTAACAATATATATATATATATATATATATATATATATATATATATAGTATATATATATATATATATATATATATATAGTTACGGGACCGCGGCGAGGATGTTGTTTGCCGAGCGGATGGCCGCGGCGCCCAAACAGTTACCCTGACTAACCCGATTCCTGAACGTTGGCCGAATTGCGCCACAGATATTCAATGGGGAAAAGACTAAGACGAAGGATGTAAAGAAGAAAGAAAGGCAAAGGGTAAGAAATACAAATATGATTTATTTACTATTTACACAATTGAAAGAAACCAAGGAAGAAGGAAGGATAAGAAAATAAAATACAGAAGAGGAAAGGTGACACAGTGAAATGCTAGCTTATCTATCTATACAGGCTTAATTAACCCAGGGACAGAACAAAGACAGACTCACGCGGATGACAGGAATGGCAGGAGGTGGATGGCTGGAGGGAGAGGACGAAAACTGAAACCGGAGCACGGTCAGGCTGGGAGTGAGCAGCCGCCGCCCCCTGGTCGATCGGTACGTTTAGCAGCCGCCGTTCCTTCGCAGCCACGGACGAAAACTGCCGTCGAAGCTCAAAGCTGTGGTGGTTTAAAGCTGCGGTGGTTGCACTTGTTCTCAGGCTTGGCACTTGTTGCTTGTCCTCGGGCTTGGCACTTGGCACTTGTTCTCTCTGACTCCCTCTCTTCCTCTCTTGCTTCGCCCTGACTCCCTCTTTCTGCTTCTTTCTCCCCCTCTCTCTCTTGCTCTCTTCGCTTCGCTTCGCCCTTTTTTTCAAAGGCTTCCGCGCACGCTCTTTATAGCGCCTCAGGCGATCAAGCCGCTGGTGTCCAGGACACGCCCATCGGTGAGCTCACCTCGGCCCTGGTTGGTCGCGCGGGCTCCCGATCCCGCCCTTAGAGGAGGCGTTGGCAAGGTCACGCCTTGTTCCCGGCGCTGGGCCGACTCCTCCCACCTTCGGCTCCGAGATTACCTCGTGGCTATTGTAGTCTTGGGATGAAACAAACCACAGCTGTAGCAACCCTAACAAACCGCCCAGTGCATTTGGCAATTGAGGCTTTGAGGGAATGCAGTTGGCAATGGTTGGAAAGGGAATGCGAAGGGAATCTACTCTTATTTCACTTGGTGCAATGGAGTATTTAAATTAATGGGAGACACAGCCTTACACTAATACACATAATAAGGATATAACTACCGAACAGGGATATATGGTGTCCTGCGTGTATGTTTTATGGAATTAACTACGGGAACGCCCTTTGACCTTTATACAACAACAAATGCAGGAAGGAGGGTGACATTTTACAACAATTCATTACACAACAATAATTTAAAAAAACAACATTCTCATATCCACAACAATATATAAAACACAGTGTGTGTGTGTGTGTGTGTGTGTGTGTGTGTGTGTGTGTGTGTGTGTGTGTGTGTGTGTGTGTGTGTGTGTGTAATGTTACCGGTAGACTCCTAAACGGAGAGGCTCACGTACTTGATATTTGGCACAAACATGGCCATTGAGCCTGGGAAGAACATGGTCGACCTAAAAATTTATTTCATAATATTTTTAAACCATATTTTTACCTCAGCGCATTTCAGCGAGGCATATTATGACCGGAATGGCAGAGTAGCGTGCTGATTCGCTCAGAGCGATCACGTGATGTTCCTTGCTGCCATTAACTCAGTTACGGGTTCGCACGTATTTCAGAGCGAAAAGCGATTCTGTTTTTTCACATTTCAGCGAGGAATATTGCCATTCACACCACATAGGTTTTTTCCCTTTCATCTTTAGATCCATATTTTTTGCCATAACGTAGCGCATTATGGCTCTCTCGAGCTCGAGTTAGCCAATCACCTGGGAGCATGAGGCCACGTTGGCCATGCCCACGACACGACGCAGAGTTGCATTCGATCGCTCAGAGCGATCACGTGATGTTCCTTGCCCGCGCGATTGCGTTTTTTCACATTTCAGCGAGGAACATTGCCATTCACGTCACAGGTTTTTTTTTCTTTCATCTTTAGATCCATACTTTTTTTCAGTGAGGAATATTATACACGGAATCTGAATCGGTGGCAGAGCAAATGCGCTGATTCGACGATTCGCGCCCCTCCCCCCTCTCCTCCCCTCCCCCTCCCCCCTCTTCTCCCTTAAGTTTATACACGGAATGCCGGGTACTTCCCCCCCCTCTCCTCTCCTCCCCCCCTCTCCTCCCCTCCCGCCCGTTCCCCTCCCCTTCCCCCCTCCCCCCTCCCCCTCCCACTCCCCTCCCGCCCGTTCCCCTCCCCTTCCCCCCCTCCCCCTCCCCCTCCCACTCCCCCTCCCACTCCCCCCCGCCCCTTCCCCCCCCTCCACTCCCCCCTCCCCCTCCTCCTCCTCCCTCACGTTTATACACGGAATGCCGGGTACTTCCCCCCCCCTCTTCTCCCCTCCCCCCTCTCCTCCCCTCCCCCCCTCTCCCCCCCTCTCCTCCCCTCCCCCCATTCCCCTCCCCCTCCCCTCCCCCTTCCCCCCCTCCCCTTCCCCCTTCCCCCCTCCCCCCTCCCACTCTCCCCCCCTCCCACTCTCCCCCTCCCCCCTCCCACTCCCCCCCCCCATACTCGGCATCTCTTCATTAGCTACGACGATAAAGCAGGTTCCGACAGTACTCGGGTGTGCAGCAATAAACTACCGATGGATATAAATGTCAGCACCTGGAAAGTACTTCTGCAACGTTGTGTGTTGCAATTTGTGCATCATAAACGGAAAATGATCATAATCAGTTTAGCAAAGCACGGATCTGAGGCTCTGCAATAAAGAACTAACAAAAATGCTTAAAACAGGAATGCTTAAGCAACTTTAAACTATCCAGCACTGTTGTACAAGTGATGGCCATTTGGAATAAAACAAGGTATGGAGTTTCATGCTCCTGATGATTCCTCCTGTGCTCATACTGAGCATAATTACGGTTTTTATGCGAAAGTACTGTGCAATGTGCAATAAAATGGAAAAAGGTGAGTAATGCTGGAGTGATGTGCCACGCGAGTTTAGGTACGTAGCCAGGAGAGGGCCAACAGATGCGGTGATATATATATATATATATAGATATATATATATATATATATATATATATATATATATATATATATATATATATTTATAATCTGCAGTCAAGAAGACTTCTGGGTTTGCTCCATCTACGTGGACCATCATCTGCACATCTCTCCTCGTTATTGTGTTAGCAGGTTTCTGTGTCCTTTTCCCGTGCTGTTCTCTCTCCCTTGCCATAGTGAGATTGATCATCTGTGCTGAGCGAATGCAGAGCTGGTTGAGTGGTACAAGGCCTAACTTCCGGCTTTTGTTGGACAACACGCTACCTCTCTCATTGGGATCACTGCTGTCTGGATGGTCACGTGGTAATAACTAAGTTGGTAGCAGTTGGTATCAGGTTCTTGTGGTCAAATGCTGTCTTTGGTTTTCACCAAACATGTCTTCTGGTACTGTGGCCAAACAGCTCTGCCTTTGACTCATCTGTCCAGAGCACATTGTTCCAGAAGTTCTGTAGGTCTACCTGTAGAGCTACCTGTAGGTCCCGTGATGACATTCTGGGGTTCTTAGAGACGACTTTCAGCCTCTTGCGGTCTGCTCTCGGGCTGAACTTGCTGGGGCGGCCTGGCCTGAACAAGTTGGCAGTTGTTTGGAATCTTCTCCACTTGTAGATGATCTTCTGGACAGTCGAATGATTGATTTCAAATTGTTTGGAGATCTTTTTAAATCCCTTCCAAGACTCGTAGGCATCTATAACCTTCTTTCTGAAGGCCTCAGAGAGCTCTTTTGATCTAGGCATGGTGACGACACTTCAACAACAAAGAGCAAACCAAACGAAATGTCTGAGGTTTAAATAAGACAGGTTCCTCTAAGATCCTCTCTAACGATGTTCTAATCATTTGCACCTGAGCTGGTGCACCTGATTCTAATTTTCGGTATTTGAAGCAGTGATAAATGTCAGGGTGTACTTACTTTTTCCACATGCGAAATTTGCATTTATGTTCATTTAAATTATACAATGGACTACAAAATGTAAATGTTTCATGATATTTGTTATATTATATCACCTTTATCTATCAATTGTTGTTGAAATGAAGATCAAATAGCTGTATGTTGAAATATGTTGAAAAGGTCAAAACTTTACATGGGGTGTACTTGCTTTTTCACGTGACTGTGTGTATATATATATATATATATATATATATATATATATATATATATATATATATATATATATATATACACCTGGTGTTGGCTTCGCGGTTAGGGTGCCGGCTTGGGATCCTAGGATCCTGGGTTGGAATCCCGATCGATCTCTGAATTAACGCCAGGGGGGTTGACTCAGCCTGTCATCCTTCCGAGGTCGGCAAATTGAGTACAAGCTTGCTGGGATGAATGATCCCGGTGTGTACCCCGGTTTAGAATAGGTACACCGTATCCCTGCGCATCGTAAGAGGCGACCAAGGGTTGGTGTCAGGAAGGGCATCTGGCCATAAAAACATTGCCTCAAACAGGGAACCATGAATGTCATGGGGCCCTTAAGGCTAACCCCCGCTCTAGCGGGGAAAATGGCCTTAAAATGATCATTCATTCATTCATTTTCACACATATATATATATATACAGTGGAACCTTGACTTACGAGTTTAATTCGTTCTGTGACCGAGCTCGTAACTAAATTTGCTCGTTTCTCAAATCAAATTTCCCCATTAAAATGCATTGAAATGCTATTAATCCGTTCCAGCCCGCCAAAAACCACGCCAATTTTTTTTTAAATATACAGTATATATAAAAATATCTCGCGCTTTATATTTCACCTGTATGCAGCATACAAGTTGGCAGGATGGCCTGGACTGGAGGTACGCACACTTGACTCTAAAGTCTAAACTGTCCAGCCTGGGTTTGAATCCCGACCCAGCTATAACCTGTCATGGGTGAATCACAGGCAGGGTGATTCATCAATGTGTGTACCGCTAAACTGGGCGCCCCGTTTGCGTCCCATTAGTTGTTGGATGTTAAGGATCTCACCGTGTTTTCCACAAAGAGAAGGCGAGCTATCGCCGGCACTCTGAACAAGTTGTGGCCTGGCATGCTCTTCTCCTCTGCCGTTATATACGTCCTCCTCGGCATCTTTTTCCAGAAGAGCCCTGTCTCGTCACAGTTGAAGATTTGCTGGGGGATGTATCGTTCGGCTTCTATCAGTTCGGCAAAAGTTATAATAAAATCTTCAGCTGCCTTCACATCCGCCTCACCAAGTCGACAACACGCACACCTCGCTCATGTTTTTCGACGATTGCGTGTTTTATATCCAAGCACATCAGCCTCTTCTTCTTCTCAGTACTGCCCTTGGCACTCAATTTCTTAGGACCCGTGGTTAAAACTAAGAAATTTTCCAAAATAACCAAAATGCGAAAACAAAACAGCAGCGATATACAGCAGAAATGCTTGCACGGCAAGATAACCACGTGACCGGAACCCACCTGGTGGGGGGTGGCGTAAGCTCCAAAATAACCAAAATGCGAAAACAAAACAGCAGCGATATACGGCAGAGATACTGTACTTGCACGGCAAGATAACCACGTGACCGGAACCCACCTGGTGGGGGGTGGCGTAAGCTCCAAAATAACCAAAATGCGAAAACAAAACAGCAGCGATATACGGCAGAGATACTGTACTTGCACGGCAAGATAACCACGTGACCGGAACCCACCTGGTGGGGGGTGGCGTAAGCTCCAAAATAACCAAAATGCGAAAACAAAACAGCAGCGATATACGGCAAGAGATACTTGCACGGCAAGATAACCACGTGACCGGAACCCACCTGGTGGGGGGTGGCGTAAGCTCCAAAATAACCAAAATGCGAAAACAAAACAGCAGCGATATATGGCAGAGATACTTGCACGGCAAGATAACCACGTGACCGGAACCCACCTGGTGGCGGGTGGCGTAAGCTCGTAACTCGGATCTCGGCTCGCATCTCAAAGCAATAAACCGCCCGAGCGACGGCTCGTATCTCGGAAAACTCGTAAGTTGGTGCACTCGTAAGTCAAGGTTCCACTGTATATGTATATACACACTGAATATCGATGTTGACCTTGACCATGCCTGTTTCTGGGGGTGTTTTTTTCCACATGTTAGCTCTTACATGAGCCTTGATCTTGTATACAAAAAACAACAACATCTACTGTAATCTATATATCATTCTATCTGAGGTGTGTGTACACCATGTGTACACCATGTGTGTCCACCATATCATTCTATCTGAGGTATTCTATCTGAGGTCTGAGGTATCCCGGTGTGTACCCTGGATAAGAATAGGTACACCGTATCCCTGCGTGTCATAAAAGACGACTAAGAGGGTTGGCGTCAGGAAGGGCATCCGGCCATAAAAATATTGCCTCAAAAAGGGAACCATGACAATTATAACTACATATGGGCAGGGTACAGCCCGAAGTGGAGATCGGTTTCTGAGGTTTGGGACTTGGAATGTAGGGACAATGACAGGGAGATCAGGAGAAGTGGTGGAAGTATTGGTCAGAAGAAGAGTGGACATATGTTGTGTGCAAGAGACGAGATGGAAGGGAAGTGGTGTGAGAATGGTGAAGGGTAGGCAGGGACAGAAATACAAGTTTGTGTGGCAAGGGTGCCTGGAGGGTGTGAATGGTGTTGGTGTCCTGTTTTCTGAGGAGTTTGTAGACAGTGTGGTGAGTGTGACGAGAGTGAGTGATAGGTTGATGATGGTGAAAATGATGATTGGAAAGCTCTTGGTGAACGTCATCTCGGGATATGCTCCGCAGGTTGGTCGAAGCGATGAAGAAAAGGACAAGTTCTGGTGTGCGATAGAGAAGCTGATGGAAAACGTGAAAGATGAGGAAGTTGTTGTGGTAGGAGGAGACCTGAATGGACATGTGGGAAGGAGTATGGATGGTTTTGAGGGAGTTCATGGGGGTTACGGATATGGTGTGAGAAATGGAGAAGGTGAAAGGATTTTGGAGTTTGCTGATGGAGCTGATTTGTTGATTTGTAATACTCAGTTCCAGAAAGAGGATAATAAGCTTGTTATATACACGTCAGGTGGGTCGACGACAACCGTTGACTACCTGATGGTGCGTAGGCGAGATAGGGGGCACCTCCGGGACACAAAGGTGATCCCAGGGGAGGAGGCTGTTTCACAGCACCACTTGGTTGTCTGCGACATAAGGGTGAAAGGTGCGAGGAGAGCTCGGCGGGTGAAGTACCAACCGAGAATGAAGGTGTGGAGGTTGAAAGAGGTGACAGTAAGGGAGGCATTAAAAGAGAGGCTGAGTAGGGTCGAGGATGATGTGGATGTGGTTGAGCTTGAAAGTGGTTAGATGTCGATGAAAGCTAGTCTGTTGGGAGCCGTTGGTGAGGTATGTGGATGGACAAAAGGACCACCGAGGCACTCAGAAACATGGTGGTGGGATGATGAAGTTGGAAAGAGGATTGACGAGAAGAGGAAGAAGTTCAAGGAGTGGCAGAAGGCGAAGGGTACAGGAGCAGAAACAGCAGAGCATGAAAGTTATAAGGCAGCCAGGAAGGCTGCAAAGAAAGAGGTAGCAAAGGCGCAGGAGGCATGTAGGAAAATGTTCGGAGAACGCTTGGATTCGGAAGAGGGTCAGAAAGCAGTATTCAGGATTGCAAAGCAGATAGCGAAAGAGAGGTGTGATGTGATGGGGGTGAGTTGCTTGAAGGATGAAGTGGGACAAATCGTTGTCGACCCAGATGGAATTAAAGGAAGATGGAAAAGATATATGGAAATGCTGTTGAATACAGAGAATGAATGGGATGGCAACATAGAGAGTAACCCTGTTTTCGGACCGGCAGAGAAGATAACTGAGAAGGAAGTTGAGGAAGCGATAAAAGCAATGAAGGGTAGCAAAGTGGGAGGGCCGACGTGAGTTGTGGGAGATATGTTGAAGGCAGCAGGAAGTTGGGGTGTGAAGAGAATGACAGAGATCTGTAATCTGGTGGTGAAAGAAGGCTGCATTCCAGTGGATTGGGAACTGAGTACCCTCGTCCCTCTATACAAGGCGAAAGGTGACCCTCTGGAGTGTGGCTCGTACCGAGCGATAAAGTTATTGGAGCATGGAATGAAGGTATTGGAAAGGGTGTTGGAGAGGAGGATAAGGAAGAAAGTGAAGATCGACGAAATGCAGTTTGGATTCATGCCAGGAAGAGGAACGACAGACGCGCTTTTCATTGTGAGGCAATTGCAGGAGAAGTACATGGAGAAGAGGAAGAAGTTTTCTTGGGTTTGTTGATCTGGAGAAAGCATTCGATAGGGTACCACGCAAAGTATTGACATGGGCATTGAGGAAGTTAGGAGTGGAGGAATGGTTGATCAGAGTAGTGATGGCAATGTACAAAAGAGCACGCACAGCTGTAAGGACGAAGGACGGGAACAGTGGTGAGTTTGAGGTGAAGGTGGGAGTGCATCAGGGATCGGTACTAAGTCCACTACTATTTGTAGCTGTGATGGAGGTGCTGGCTCAGAACGTAAAGGAGGGTTTACCGTGGGAGTTGTTGTATGCAGATGATCTGGTGTTGATTGTGGAAAGTATGGATGGACTGAAGGAAAAGATGAACACGTGGAAGGAATGTATGGAGACAAAAGGTCTGAAGGTGAATATCGGAAAGACGAAGGTGATGGCAAGTGGTAAAGCATGTGGTGAGGTGGAAAGAACTGGGAAGTGGCCCTGTGCTGTGTGTAGGAAGGGTGTCGGAGTGAACTCCATTCAATGTACAATGTGCGCTGAGTGGGTTCATCAAAAATGTAGTGGTCTGAGAGGGTCATTAACCAGTGTGGCAGCTACGTTCAAATGTAAGGTGTGCACAGAGGGAGCTGCAGATGGCGGAAATGTTGAGTTGGATCTTGGAGACGGCGTGAAGCTGGAAGGTGTGAAAACATTTTGCTACCTCGGAGACATGCTGAATGGAGAAGGTGGATCAGACTCGGCAACGGTTGCTCGAGTGAGATGTGCATGGAAGAAGTTTCGGGAACTGAGTGGCGTGCTGATGATGAGGGGAGTGTCGTTGAAGCTGAAGGGAAAGGTGTATGCTGCATGTGTGAGAAGTGTTATGATTTATGGGAGCGAGACATGGGTAATGAACGTAGAGCAGCAACGAAGGTTGGAAATGGTGGAAATGCGAATGGTTCGGTGGATGTGTGGAGTATCGTTGAGAGAGAGGAAGACAAATGATGAATTGCGAAAGATGATGGGAATAGAGCCTGTGATTGATGCTGTGAAGAGGAACAGGTTGAGATGGTTTGGTCATGTGTTGAGGAAGGATGAAAGTGACTGGTTGAGAAGAGTGATGGAAATGAATGTAGAAGGAAGCAGAGGACGGGGAAGACAGAGAAAGACTTGGCTAAAGATGGTGGAAGAAGAAATGCGGGCAAGGGGGTTAACAAGGAGAGATGCAGAAAATAGGGCAAAATGGAGAAGATTGTCATGGGGACCGCAAGGCTAACCCCCGCTCTAGCAGGGAAAATGGCCTTTAAAATGCATGTTGTTGTTGTTGTATTCTATCTGAGGTGTTTAAAATCTACATCGCATACACACAGCTTTGCACAGCAATGAAATATCGTAGTAAATTTTGCATTCGAAATGTTTTTTTTTTTATCAATAAGGGGTTTGTACTCATTGACCTGTTGTGTGAATGGGGTTGCCTCGCCAAATGCCGAGGAGGGGCTCTGCATTGATAAATCCTCAATGTAGTTTCTTCTGTCTTTGTATTCTAACTTTGCCTTGCCCATTACTCTCCCTCCATATCATTTATTTTTCTTTTTGTGCCAGTAAAAGCTCGAGAATTGTAGTTCCTTGTCCTGTGTGCATTCATGATATGAAGCTGCAAACAAAATGGGATTTTAATTATTTATCTATTTTATTTTTCTTTCTCAGATTCTTGGAAAATGCTTCCGAGATGTTTGAAAGATACCGGGTGAGGTGTTTCTGAATTTATTATCCAAGTAAATTAGCTTGGGCCCTCTGACATTGAGTGGTCCTTCATTTGTTTGTAATATGTGGGGATGTCTGGGAAAGGTAGGAGGGTAGTTCAAGGTTGACATAAGACTGTATTATGTAAAATAGAGTATATAAGGAAGTTGATGAAATTTCACCTAATTCTCAGGCTATTCCTCCCTGATACACATGCCCACATACTTATCCCATCAATGTTGTTGTACCTTGATGGCATCTGTGTAGAAACCTTTGGGAATGGGCCATAGCCATTTAAGCACAGGCACTTTGACATCTTCAGCATTCGTAAAGGTAAAGCTATCCAGATATTATTAGAGTGGCTCAGAGATGAAAATTGGAAGGGTGATTACTTGGATCTTCCCGAACTAGAGTAGTAGTGGTCACACTTTGACTACACAATAATGCTTTCCCTGGCATGTCAAGTCGAACTCTGATGTGCCATTCCCAACTGTCCTGTACGTACCACTCAATTGGCTTCATTGTCACTACAACTGTGCAATGACCGTTTCCTTCTTCCTGATCCGTTTCCATGAGTTTTTACTTTGGACCAAACCAATTGTTTTGATCAAATTTTGCCGTCCATTGGTACCCAACCCACATTGCACTAACCCAATCAAATTTGAAGTGAGAATGAAGTATTCCACACTTCCAACACCGACGTCCAATTCTGCATTGTCGTGTACAGCAGCAAGTTTTCCAAAATTGTCCGTTCAACCCATGTTTAATGCTTTCTTGAGTGATAGAATTGGGTACAAGGCTGCCAGGCAGCAGCATCTGCTAAAGGCGCAGCCGTGCCTCTGATGCAATACCCTCTGCTCGTTAGAGAAGGAATTTGTAATTTGTTCACGGTGCCAGCGATAGCTCACCTACTCTTCACAAAGGACACTGCGGGATCTTTCACGTCCGCCAACAAATACTAGCAGATGGGACGCCCGTTTAACGTCGACACATTGAATCACCCTGCCTGTGAAACACCAGGATGACAGTTTATAGCTGGGTCAGGATTCAAACCAAGGCTAGACAGCTTAGAGGTGAGTATGTGTACCTCTAGACCATCCTGGAAGCCCACAAGGAACATGGTGATGCATCTGTTTCAACACTGCATGTGTGACTGTTACCATTCTAAGTTTTTTTTCTCAATGGTTTGATCAGCGTCGTTTAAAATTTCATGTTTAACTTGCTCAGGGTAGACAATATAATTGTAAAACAAATTATTGAATTGTTATTTTAACACCTTCTTATATTAAAAATAAACAAGTCAGGAGATGACGATGGTTCACGAGCGAGCGGTATTCAATGACAAAGGACAGACTGTAACCGAAACAGGCCCGGACAGGCCAGGCCCGGAAATGTCAAAACGAAGGTTACTGACCTTGAAATGAGATAGAAAATGATGTATAATCAGTTATGAGGTTAATTAGCTACACGATACCGAAAATTCGGTGAGAAATGAAATGAAAATAAAATAATAAAAATAAATAAATAAATAAATAAATAAATTTAAAAAATGAAAAAAAAAGATAAATGAAAAATCGAGCTCCGTGGGGCTAGACACATGACATTGGCCTAATCAAATATCGAAACCCCTGTCAGATTCCACCAAACCCCTCAGAGAAGATGTAGCTTGAACTCAATTACCTCCTAAAAAGACATCATTTTTGGGCGTGGCTCCGCCCACAATGGGCGCAATACGCCCACTCTAGGCAGGACACAACTAGATCATATCAACCTCCCACCCAAGTTTCATCAAGATCGGATGATATAATCAGGTAGTTATGCTGCGGACAGACAGACAGACAGACACACACAGACAGACACACACACATGACGAATATAGTGGTCACTTGATAACTCTTGAACCAATACCTACATTAACCTTGAACCACCCTGAGGTTTTGTTTTAAAATACGGTATCTTTCTTTTGACTGCAGCTTTTTTACCATTTTTAAAGGTAAGCTGAAATGTTAGTTTTTAGACTAATCATGATGAAATTAACTTTTAATCAAACGATGAGACCACCTTGTACTTACGTTCACTTTGTATGCAAATGCGTTATGCCTTCCTTTTCATGATGTTGATTGATGAGGTGTCGGACTCACGTTTTAAATTCAAGACTATTCGCGATGAAAAATTCTCGCTTTCCGAATGCCGGGTTGATTTATTTATTTTGATGTATTTTATCGTCGATTGATTTTTAGAAGAGGTAAATAATTGTCGTATCGTAGTATGTATCAGTTGTTTCTTCAGACTAACGTACATGTATTTCCAATCCCGTGGACAGAAGTTGCAAAATCGTGTCGCATCTGATCAAGATTTGAAGCTTTCTGACCTTCTGAAGTATTATGCAAGGGACACACAGGCCGCGAAGGTCAGTTGCCACATTTATTTATGATACGATGATTCATTCATGTTCTGTTTGATTAAATGAGTAGAATAAATGGGTGGCTATCATTTTGTAGCACAATTGCAAGTGGTTGTTCAGGGCATTAGCCAGTACAATGCACTGTCATCACACGGCCGATAACCTGATCGTTTTCACCCTGTGTGCGCGAAGCCAAGGTGGTGTTAAGGAATTGGATCACGTGTTTGTGTTTGTGTTTTTTTGTTGTTTTGTTTGTTTTGTATAGAGTCAAGGCTCGTGTCAGAGCTAACACATTAAACACGTGTATTGAAAAAAACTTCATTGTCTCACTTCAAGATACGAGGCTTTATTGAAATCGATCTTTGCATCCTACACAAAAAGACAATAATCTCATTAGTCCTACAAAGCGAATGAAAACATTATAAAACATGTATTAATGGGTCAAGCATTCCAAGACATTAGTCATCGATCCCAGTCTCGTCTTACCCAGAAGAACCAGCGCACATCTCAGCATAATTCATTCAGCAGATAAGATACTGACTCTCGAGCGCACCGAGCGTTCGCCCATAAATAGGCAGGCACGATGCTTCACGCCTACGAAGGCTCTTCTTCTTCATCATTTTCATCACAATCTCCCTCTTAAGAATACGGCCAGCAGGTGTGAGTAGGTGTAAGGCACACCACGGCAGCAGGTGTAAGTGATTAAATCAGGGCGTACAATCTACCACCCAAAAGGCGACGGTTGCTGACATAACCGGCCAGCTTGCGAGCGATAAACTCGGTCAGCGCCCAGGCCCCCAACGCTCAGTATCGGCAGGGCCCCCTGCCGGGCGATTTACTCAGTGCTCTGAAGGCTTCCTGGTAAAGGTGACAAGCTCGTGGGGTCCGAAGCGGCGGCACCACTCTCAGCATCGTCCGGGAGCAGTTCCGACCTGGCGTGGGAAGTCAAGTCTGCCTCAGCCGGTACACTCATGATGGGCTGCCGATCAACGTCTCCGCAAGACGTGAGATGCCGGACCGACACGGTGGTTTCTCTACCGTCGGCCAAACGAACATGCGTGTTTTCTGGGTATGCTTCCAAAATTTCCACGCGTTCCATGAGCGGTTCGTATTTACTGTGTCGGACTGCTCGCTTCAGGAAAGTCGGACCCGGCTCAGCCAGCCATGAGGGTAGAGGCTGCCCGCTAGAGCTATGACGGTACTTGAACAGTCGCTCGTGAGGGGTGGCATTCGTCTCTGTACATAGCATGGACTGAAGTCACCCCGCGGGTTCGCAGAGCCATAGTAACCGCCTTCCAAATAATCCCATTATAATGTTCAATGAACCCGTTACCCTGGGGATTGTACGCGGTGGTGCGGCTGGAAGCAATTCCCCGCTCGAGGAGAAATTGCTTGATCTCTCATGACAGGAACGCCGTCCCTCTGTCACTATGTATGAATGCAGGATAGCCGAACATGAGGAACAACAGCTGAAGACATCGGATCACCGTAAAACGACATGTCCGAGCACGGACATGCAAACGGGAATCATGAATACTCGTCATCTACCGTTAGAAGGTAGCGATGCGTGCCGCCGCAGGGCAAGTGCCCATTGAAGTCTAGGTTCAGTCGCTCCCACGGCCATCCAGCATGTATTAACGTACCCATAGCGGGCTTGTAAAAACTCAGCTTGAGTTCCGCACAAACCGGACACGACTTGCATAAATGACGAATATCGTCGACGGAGAAAGGCAAGTTCCTGTTCCGAACGAAATGGGCCATGCGGGCAATACCCAGGTGACAAAGCGCATTGTGTATGGTACGTAGCTCGTCGACCGTCATTCCAGCGCATATGGGCAGAGACAAGGCGTCGGCTGCACGGTTATCTTTTCCCGGTCTGTACACGATATCAAAGCTATAGTCGGCCAATTATATCGCCAGAGTGCAATCTTCTCATTCTTAATATTTTGAGAGTGTTTCCCATCGTACATAAAAGCGACTGATTGCTGATCCGTGATTAGTTGAAAATGCTTCCCTAAGAGGAAGTGTCGCCATCTATGGACCGATTCAACTATAGCGTAAGCCTCCTTTTCAATCGAGGAATGGCGCCTCTCACTATCAGATAAGGTGCGTGAGAAGAATGCCACCAGTTGGCCCCCCTGATTCAGTGTGGCCGCTGTTACGTGCTCCTCCCCGACCCCCTGGTCACGGTGTACCTCCGAGCCCTGAGAGGAGTCAGGGCAGAAAAATGTGTTATTCGGTATGTCAAAGATCAATGGAGAAGCCACCCTCATTGTTACTCACAAACACATTGTATTAAGATCACACAAGAATAACAGTACAACAATAATAGTAATCAAAAGTACGATCAATATGTCCTATGATGGTGCCATCAGTTTAGTAATATATAACTCACTGTGCTCCAAGTGAGTGAACCAAGAACATTCCCCAATGTCTCCTATTCCCGGCTTCAAGCCAACGTTGATTCGCTCCAGCGATCGCCAGAACGATGTCCAATCGACGAGAATCCCGTGCGGTTGGCAAGTACAGTCACACAGCCGAAGCTGCACAAAGGCGCCCTCCAGGCGACTGAGAGATCACACTGGGTATGGGCTTTCACGGCTCACAGTCGGCGAACCGCAAATTAATCTTCAAAAGCCATGGTGCACACACGCACACCAGATACGTCTGAAAGCGGTGAAAACGGCTGACGAAGCAAAGAAACCTTGCTCGACGTGCAAAGCGTGCGAGTCAAAATGGCCGACGACCCGTTCTTGAGACGTAACGGCCCAGCGATAATTCTCCTCGGAATCCACCGCCAAAAACCTGACACGCAGGTTGATCGGTCACAGCGATGACAACTCTGTCGCAGGAATCCCTTCCCGGGAACCCCAAAAGTTCACTCGTGACACTTGCTCGCCAACGTTTGCTTCAGAACTCGGAGCAGCTCGGCTTTCTTGTCCGACTCCCTCGCTCCGCCCTTTTTTCTTCCTCCTCTTCATCTTCGTAGTCTGGTTCCCGATCCGGTTTCCTGTTTCTTTTAACATTAATTTTTTTACCTTTTCAAAACAGTTCATGAACAATAAACCTTTTGAAAACAATTATAGTACATGGAATCAGACATTTACAGTGGATGCAAACCACCACAACGGAAGTGACGAATCCGTAACACCGCGATTGCGCAATCTGACGCATCCGTCTCCACCAAGAAAGGGACCGTCTCATCAATGGAGGTCACAACGGCGCCAGCTATGTCAGCCTTCAGTTGTTCAAAGGATGTTTGAGCAGCCAAGGCCAACGGAAATGTTTTGCACTCGACGAGAGGCCATATCTTCTCAGAAAACCGTGGGACCCACTGGGAGTAATGCGCAAACAGCCCCATCTCTCGCTTTAAAGTCTCCGGATCGACGGGAGGGGCTAAGTGGAGTAGGGGCTGAAGCCGCACCAAATTGGGCCGTATCTCCCCACCGGACACAGTGTAGCCCAAAAGGTCTATCGTTATCACGGAGTAACTACCTTCGGCTTCATTGAAGGTCAACTGGTATTTACAAGCCACTTCCAAGAAGCACCGCAGATTAGCATCATGGTCCTTCTGGTTCCATCCGCACACAGTCACATTATCGACGTAAGCAAATACATCTCTCAATTGCTCCTTTGATAGGATATCATCTATAACCTGTTGAAAACATGCAACTCCGTTCGTAACGCCGAAAGGAATTCTATGAAATTGGTACAGCCGCTGGCCAGACTCGAAGGCCGTGTAGGCGTGGCCGGCTTCCCGAATCGGGATTTGATGATAGGCGCTACGAAGGTGCAGCGTACTGAAAACTCGGTATTTAGATACCGCCCGGACCATATCATCCATTCTCGGTAGCGGGTAGGCATCGAGTTGTGTAAAGTGATTCATCGTTTGTGAGTAGTCAACAACCATGCGTTTGCGACGATTAGCGCTATTTATGACCAGCCCTTGAGCCCGCCAGGGTGAGCAACTTGATTTGATGATTCCCTCGAGCAGAAGACGTTTAATCTCGTTGGCGCTGAACTGGACATCGGGCTGTGAATACTGCCTAGATTTCACGGTGACAGGGTGGCAATTCGATGTTAAACTCTGGAACAGCGGGGGTGGTTCGATAGCTATCTCCGTTAAGCCGCATATCGAGCCTGGCACGGAGCCTACAGAGAGTGTTTGAGCACCGCCGAACTGCATTTCTAGACGCTTATGTCGATTCAAGAAGTCATGACGGAGAAGCACTTCCGAGCAAAGGTTCTGAAACACCATTAACTTTACATCCGAGTACGTAACATCATTGGCAATCAGCTTAACCACACAGAACCCTCGCGATCGCTGCCACAAGGCCCCTGAGGACATGTATACACGCTGTCGCAGCGATGGTGGGCCACCCGTGTCACTCGACGAGACGCTGACTGATGTAGGTTCGATCTCTTCCAGTATCGATCAGCGCTTCCACCGACTCGCCGTTTATTTCCACCGGACCCACAGCACGCACTAGGCTGCTCGGAGCTCTCCGTGATCCCGGAGACAACCTGGAGCATCGTCCGTTGAGCTTTGGTCGACCGACAGACCTTGGCGAAGTGACATTTCCCCCCGCAGTTGTGGCACGTTGTCTCCCGAGTGGGGCATAACGAGCGGGGGTGACGGTGATTTCCGCAAAAGTAGCATTTAGCAGTCGCCCCAGCAGGGGGTCGCCATGGTCGCGGTGCTTGGCTCGCACTCCTCGTCGTCCGAGCCCTCTCCGCGGGAACCCCGGCTCGCGATACCCCGTGCGGGAGCTCGCTCGGCGCCAGATTCTGACTCGCCGCGACCATCGGCGTAGGCCATAGTACCCGCAGTTACGAACAGCCGGCTGTAAGTTTCAGATCTGACTAGAGCCGACTGGAGGACTCAGGCTTGGGCAAAAGCCGTTTTGAAGTCCAGCATTTCGCTCTCGAGCAGACACTGGCGGATCGCGGGAGACTGGAGCCCAATTATGAAAGCATCGCGCACTAAATCATCAGTGCACTCCAAGCCCGAGCGATCCGGGATGGCACAGTCCTTGCCAAGCTGCCGTAATATCTGGGCGTATTGCCCGAGCGATTCCGTAGTCTTCTGTCTGCGCGTCGCAAGAAGGTGCCGAGCATAAATCGTGTTGCGCTGTTTAACATAGAGAGCCGTCAAGGTAGCCACGGCCTCAGCATAGATCGTGCAATGGGAGACATATTTGTAAATGGTATGGGAGACGTTGCAAGACAGAACGTTCTTCACAAGAGTGAAGCCAGTGGGTCAACTGGCTGGCAGCATCGCTCGCGTTAGGGTCTCCTCAGAAGTGTCCAGTTTGATGAGTTTGTCCATGAACGTCCCAGAATCGATTTCAATAAATTGTATTGAAAAAAAAAACTTCAAGACCTCACCAAGATACAAGGCTTTATTGAAATCGATCTTTGCATCCTACACAAAACGACATTCTACACAAAAGCATGTATAAATGGGTCAAGCATTCTAAGACATTAGTCATCGATCCCAGTCTCGTCTTGCCAAGAAGAAACAGCGCACATGTCAGCATAACACATTCAGCAGATGAGATACTGACTCTCGAGCGCACCGAGCGTTCGCCCAAAAATCGGCAGGCACGATGCTTCACGCCTACGGAGGCTCTTCATCATTTTCATCACAACACAAAAACATGCACAGGCGCAAACATAAAGGGAGCGGGAGACAAGAGGGGTAGGGAGAGGAAAGCACACAAGCACAACAGTAGAGACCAGGAACATCGGTGGATCTTTGGAGGGGGGAGGGGAGGAGGGGTACACAGTATAAAGCAAACGAACACCACGAGGAATTTCGGGAAAGAAGTTGGAGATTAAAAGAGGTGGCTTTGGGGTGTTTTAACAGGGGTAGAAAAGATCAAGGTTTTGGATGAGGGCAGATAAGAGATGATGGCGAACAGCTGTTTTGAAGACCTGGAGGGTGGAATGGGATTGAAGAGAGTGTGGAAGTTTGTTCCAAAGGTGGGAGAAAAGAGGAATGAAAGGGTGAAGGTGAGCAGAGTCTTGATTTTGGTAGTTTAACCAGAAGAGGGTTGCTGGCAGATCTTGTGCGTCCTGAAGGAATATTTGGAGGACAGGGCACAGACAGGGCACAGACAGAGCAGGGGGAGCTAGGCCGGAGAGGTGTCGGTAGAAGACAGACCCCACCAACCTGCCTGCGGTGAGCGAGTGAAAGGCCCTCAGAATCAGCTTCATCGCGGGAGATACCAATGATTCTGAAAGCTTTGGATTCAACAGCGTGAAGCTGAGCTAGGTGTGAGGCAGGAGCGCCAGCCCAGAGGGGAGACCAGTATTCCATTGAGCTGTGGACGAAAGCTTTCTATGTGGTGAGGAGCTCAGTTGTGCCAAGAAAGGACTTTGCATGACGGAGGATGCCCAGTCGGCGACTGGCTTTGGAGGCCAGGTTGGAAATGTGGTTTTCCCAGGAAAGATCATGGCAGATAGTGAGACCCAAAAGCCTGAGTGACAGACTTTCTTGAGAAAGTGGATGGGAGGGTTTTCCAGATGGTCTTTTTGGAGAGACATTGAGAGAGTGTGAGATTTTTAGGATTGAAAGACATGTTCCACTTGTTTAACCAGTTTGTGATAATGTCCAGGTCTGCAGAGAGTGAAGACGCTGCTGCCCGCCGATCTGAGTTTTGCGATATGGAGCTTTGCTTGACTTTGTCTGTTTGTGTCTGTTTTTGACTTTCTGTGTCTGTCCGTCCATCTACAAACATCAGTTTATGATAGAGGAACAACTTTATTTCCATTGAATGTTATATTTTTTAACATCAATTGGAAAACGAACCTGCCGTTAGCGGGACTTTGGCTCTGAATTCGTCCCAATTGCACATGCCCATGGAGGAGTGAGATAATTTGTTACCTCCGCCACCTAAGGTGGACGGTGGTTATGTTTCGCATCTGTTTGTCTGAGAATAAATATCAATACTGTGGATGGATTCTGATGAAACTTGGTGGACAGGTTGGGTGTGTGACATGGACGAATTGATTGGATTTTGGTGAAAATCTGGATTCGAGAATTTTCGATTTTTAAAAGTAATTCATCACAATTGAAAGATAGCACCAAAACCTATATATAGCGTCGTATCTCAATGTTTTGGATGGATTATGACAAAACCTGATGGATGAATTTGGTAGGCGACTCAAACAAACCGGAACAAAATTGAAAATCATTCCAAGCAGGAGATTTACTGTTTTTAAGTATGTCATAAGGGACATGAATAACAAATTTTTTTTTTCTTTTTTTTTTTTGTATACAAGATCGAGGCTCGTGAAAGAGCGAACATTAATCGCACAGAAAGACAAACTGACACATAAAACATATAACATCGGGAGTGGTAGACAAGATGGGGAGAGAGGGAAGGACACAAACACAACATTTGAGAGCAGGGACCGAGAGACATGGAGACATGGAGACATGGAGACATCGAGAGATCTGAGAGAGGGCGAGGGCTTTGGGGGGGGGGGGGGCATGGGAAGGGTGGGGTGGGAGAGGTATAAAACATATGGACACTGCCGGGACTTCCAGGAAAGAAGTTGGAATTTCAAACAAGGTGGATTTGGGGTGATTTAGCCGGGGTAGAAAAGATCAAGGTTTTGGATGGGGGAACATAAGAGATGGTGGTGAACAGCTGTTTTAAAGACCTGGAGGGAGGAGTGGGATTGAAGGGAGTGAGGGAGTTTGTTCCAGAGGCGGGAGAAAAGAGGAATGAAAGAGTGAAGGTGAGCAGAGAGCCGAGATTTCGGCAGTTTAACCATCAGAGGGTTGCTTGCAGATCTTGTGCGACCTTTAAGAATATTTGGGGGACAGAGCACAGAGAGAGCTGGGGGTGCAAGGCCGGAGAGGAGTCGGTAGAAGACAGAAAGACCACCTACCTGCCTGCGGTGAGTGAGTGAAAGGCCCTCAGAGATAGCTTCATCGCGGGAGATTCCAATAATTCTGAAAGCTTTGGTTTCAACAGCGTGAAGCCGAGCTAGGTGTGAGGCAGGAGCACCGGCCCATAGGGGAGAACAGTATTCCATTGGGCTGCGGATGAAAGCCTTGTATGTGGTGAGCTCAGGTGTGCCGAGGAAGGACTTCACACGACGGAGGAGGCCAGCTTGGAAATGTGGTTTTCCCAAGAAAGATCATGGCAGATAGTGAGACCCAAAAGCTTGAGCGACAGAACTTCTTGGAGAGGATTGTTGAGAAAGTAGATGGGAGGGTTGTCCAGTCGATCTTTTCGGAGAGACATAGTAAGAGTGTGAGATTTGTCAGGATTGAAAGACATGTTCCACTTGTTTGACCAGTCTGTGATTTTGTCCAAGTCTTCAGAGAGTGAGGAGGCTGCAGACTGCCGATCTGAGGGAAGAGGAATGGAGCGGCAGAGAGTGGAGTCATCAGCAAAGAGATAGAGGATTTTCAAGAGAGTCAGAGAGATCATTGATGAAGACCAGAAAATTTAACGTATTTAATAAGGTGGTGTAAAAGACGCTGCATCAACGGTGGTAAGCTGCTGCACACGCTTTTTTTTTTTTCTGCAACCTTCAAAAACTTTACTTAACTTCAAATGAATTATATATTTGAACATGGTAGAATACAAATCGCCTTGACACGTTCAAAACCCTTCTATTTAGCAGTATTGAACAAAATATTACGGTGTTGTAGATAATCTGGACTAATGAAATTTGCAACACAGGTAAGGTGTTCTATGAACTCTGTAGTTACCTCTGCCTCCAAAGGTGGATGGAAGTTATCTTTTCACCACTGTCAGTTTGTGTGTTTGTTTGTCTTTGTTGGTTGTAATGACTCCTGGAGGCAATCGTAAGTTTGATTCCAGTGTTTTTACACTTATCATTGGAATGCAGTCTTATTAGGTTTCATTCATTACATGTAGAGGAATACCTATTGTTTTTCTCAAGATTATTCTTCACCCCTACTTTTTCTTCCGCCACTTTTTGCATGGCCGAAAACTTTACCGTTGGTCCGATTACCACAAACGTTTCACCAAGTGATTGGGCAAGACGTGTATAATTTTTATTGCTAATTATGATGTCATAGGTCACGTGGTATGGGCGCCATCTTGGGGGAAAAAAAAACCTTCAACTTAGCCCCTATATATCTCAAACGGCTCAATGGGAAAAATTGATTCATGGGTCATTCTAAAGAACGCTGTATTGGGACCAAAAAATATGTTTATTTAGCATATTAAAAGTGCTAATATTACAAGATTAGAATGCGACAAACAGAAGAATCCTTGATGCCACGAATATGATATTTTTTTGTGTATGACCCAAGTGAAAAAAAAATTTAGGACCAAGAAAATTTCGACGTCATACCTCACATATTTCGGCTGCCATATTGTTTTTCGTGAAAAACGCTGAAACCCCTTATTCTCTGCAATGGCCGAACAGATAGAGCCAAAACTTGGCATGCATAATCGCATACCCATGACAAACAAAAAGTTCAGCGATCATGACGTTCAGCGATCATATATCACATTATTTCGGAGTTGTGACATTTTAAGCATAATTTTAAAAACCTATATCCTCCCTCATTTTTGAAGATATTGAGTGGAAACTTTACCCAAATGTTCCCCATGTGGAGAAGTTAGTTAAAACTTTACTTGGGAAGTTGTGTTAAGTCACATAGTGTGGTTGCAATAAATAATTGAATGTTAATCTTAAAAAGCTTCTATCTCTTTAACTGCTGCATTGATCGACTTGAAACTTTAATGTAATGCAGCTGTCATCAAGGGGAATAAGTGTTTAACATCTCAACATGATTGGTTGTACTGTCTGGAAGCCAGAAGTCGTTATTGTTGGAAGAAGAAAAAACGCAACACTTTTTCTGAGGCCATCTGATTGTGCCACTGCCATGAAATTTCTTGAGCATCATCTCGGTTTGGCTAGACAGAAACTCGGTTTGGCCATAAATTGATGCAGAATTTTTTTTTTACAATGACGTCATAGGTCACGTGGTTCGTGTCATGTTTTAAGTGGAAAGCCTGAAAAACAGCTAAAAACCCATTTTCTCCAAAACGCCTGAACAGATCGAGGCCAAACTTTGCATGCACAATTGCATACCCATGCCCAACAAAAAGTTCAGCGACCATGATGTCATAAGTCACATGGCTTAGGAGCTATGCCGTTTTGAAGCATAAAAATTTATAATCTAGCTCTTCCCTCATTTTTTATCATATCAAATGGAAACTTCACAATTTTGTTCCCCATGTCGGCATGCTAAAATGCCTTCTTGGAATTTGCAATAGCTCACATGGATTGGTACATAATAATTGAATGAAAATATGTTTTAAATTGTGTCTTTAACCGCTTCATTGATCGACGTGAAACTTTATAATAAAGTACAAGTCATGAAGGGGAAGAAGTGTGCAAAATTTCAAGATGATTGGGTTGTACAGTCTGGAAGCTAGAAGTTATTGTGTGAACAACAAGAAGAAAAAACTCTGAGCTTCACAGGCCATGTCAATGATTCTGGCACTGCCATTTTTCAGGTTTATTTTTTTTAGAAATCATTTCCTCTGCAGTCATTGCACCGAGTGACAGGAAATTTTCACCATAGGAGCGCCTCGGAATGTAGAATCTTCAATGGTAATTATGATGTCATGTGATATGGGCGCCATCTTTGAAAAACCAAAAAAAATTACACCTGTGTAAAAGCGCTGTGTAGAAAAGATTGAGACATGGCTCATTGTAAAGAACTATCCATGGAGAATAACCCATGTGAATGATGTCACAGGGACCTCAATTATGACATCATAATTCGACAAGTACAAAACTTCATCTGATCAGGATGAAATTTATTTAGCATCATCTAGGGACAAATTGATGGAGAAAAAAATCATAATATTATGCAAGTGGGGAGGCGGAGGAAACCGGTCATCACTGCCAGCAGTTATAAAGTGGCAGTTCTAGTTGTATTTTGATTTGCTTCGAGCATTGTGAAATTATTAAATGATTGTGTGCATTGTGTAGAGTTGTTTTGCCTTTCCGTTCGGGTATTTTTCAGGATCTGCTGTACCGGCGCACGCGTGCACAGCTTGACACGGACAGTGCTACGAAAGGTCTTGAACGAGCGCGGCTACGTGGACGGGACATACAGGTTGCAGAGGCATTGCAGGAAACAACATTTCACACCTTCGAGACAATCTCCAGCACTGCACGAAAGGGTGTGGTCTAAAATTACACTGTTTGTATTGCTCCTGGCATTGGTTTCCTTTTTTGCAGCTTTTTCAGGTTTATATGTACCTTGTTTGATCTATCCTGCCATTCATCTATCATCGACTTTTTAAATTTCTTCCAACACTGAGTGTTGTAAAATTTTTAATGGATTGCAAGTGCATCGTATATGATTTCAATTTGGTGAGATGATGTTAACCCGACATGGATGTTAAATTTGATCCAAGTATCAAAGCAAAGAGCACCAATGTGATGCTGAACCATGGCTTCTGGGTGCAGAACTTGCAGAATTTAAGCAGAGGCGTGTTGCAGCCTTCAGGAAAAATCTCATTGAAACGGCTGTGCTGGAGTTGAAACATGCCCGGGTAAGCACATTGCTTTGACATTGTTTTCAGAGAATTTTCATCATGAGATGCAATTATTGTAAAGTAGTACGACTGTAACTGCTTAATTTGATGTCACATACCAGAACATTCATGTAATTATGGTATGAGAAAAGTAGTTTTTACAGCAAAGCCTGTAGGGCAAAGCCGTCTAGAACAGTTTGTCTATCCATATGTATGTATGTGTGTTTGTCCCTTACAAACGTACGCCAATCAGAGCTGAGGATCTGGTCACATGAGAGGGGTGATGTCATGTGATTACATCTGTGATGTCATTACGGCATACGACGGCTGACTCCACACACCGCCATTTTGATTTAAATGCCAATCAGGCCGAACATATTGTCAAAACTGTCGTATATCACAATCACCATGCTCTACCTTAACGTTTTTCATTCAGTGTGAAACCCAAACAAACCGATTGTTAAAATGACCATCAAATATCGAAAGCATCGGCGTTACGGCTCTTCCAAAGAACGACAATACGTATAGGCCTTGGGCTTCATGCCTTCATGCCTCACCTTTAGGCCTCGGACAAATTAGCCCAAATGTTTTTTATGCCTCCACCGATGAAGTCGCCGGAGGCATTATGTTTTCAGGTTGTCCGTCCGTCTGCGATAGGTATTCGTTACCATGATAACTTGAGAATGGCGGAAGGGATCTTGGTCAAACTTTATGTAGGTATGTATAATGAGATAAAGATGAACTGATTAGATTTTTTGGTCACAAGGTCAAAGGTCAGAGATCATGTTGGGTAAAAATCCTGTTACTGCAATAACTTGTGAACCAGTGATGGGATTCTGACCAAAATTGGTACAAGTATGTATTGTGATGCAAAAATGACCGTTAGATTTTGGGGTCAAGTGGTCAACGGTCAAAGTCTGTAATATGTCTAACTTGAGAACTGCTAAAGGGGTCTAGTTCAAACTTGGTACAGGTATTTATAATGATGTAAAGACTGTATAAGTATGTATGATGCAAAGAATAACTGATTAACTTTTGGTGTCAAGAGGTCAAAGGTCAGAGGTCATGTCAGGTAAAAATTTGATGACTTGAGAACAGCTGAATGGATTTAAATCAAACTTGTTCCAAGTATTATAATGATGTAATAATGTGGGCGGAGGCATATCGGTTGATGTCGTGACGTTGAAGAGTCGTTCTACATTTATGGAGTTCTTCTGGAGCTTTCTGATGTGGAATGTGATACACCAGAATGATCGTCATGACCTGAGTTGGTTAGGCCAATTAACTACAAAGAATCCGGAAGAATTCCCATGTTTTAAATGCATGCCATGTTAAGATGCATAGAGCAGCCTAATACGTCCTTCCACGGCATGACATTCAAATTACTAACATTGTAACAAAGCATATTGGTTCACGAGTTATCAAGTGACAACTATATTCGTCATGTGTGTGCATCTGTCTGTGTGTCTTGTCTATGTCTGTCTGTCCGCAGCATAACTACCCGATGATATCATCCGGTCTTGATGAAACTTGGGTGGGAGGTTGATATCATGATCTAGTTGTCCTGCCCAGAGTGGGCGTATTATGCCCATTGTGGGCGGAGCCATGCCTGAAAAAGATGTCTTTTTAGTGGGTAATCGAGTTCAAGCTACATCTCCTCCGAGGGGTTTGGTGGAATCTGACAGGGGTTTCGATATTTGGTTAGGCCAATGTCATGTGTCCCGCCCCCCCCCCCCCACCTCGATTTTTCATTTTTTTTCAATTTTTTTTTTTTCAATTTTAAAAATTTATTTATTTATTTTATTTTTTTCATTTCATTTTTCACCGAATTTTCGGTATTGTGCAGCTAACTAACCTCATAACTGATTATACATTATTTTCTATCATTTCAAGGTCAGTAACCTTCGTTTTGACATTTCCGGGCCTGGCCTGTCCGGGCCTGTTTCGGTTATAGTCCGTCCTTTGTCATTGAATACCGCTCGCTCGTGAACCATCGTCGTCTACTGACTTGTATTAATTAATGCTAATATTAACAACAGTAATTGTTGTATCATTTGGCAATAATAAAAACGTACAAGTCAGGAGACGACGATGGTTCACGAGCGAGCGGTATTCAATGACGAAGGACGGACTATAACCGAAACAGGCCCGGACAGGCCAGGCCCGGAAATGTCAAAACGAAGGTTACTGACCTTGAAATGAGATATAAAATAATGTATAATCGGTTATGAAGTTAGTTCGCGACACAATACCGAAAATTCGGTGAAAAATGAAATGGGGGGGGGGGGGGGGAAATTAAAATAATAAAATAATGAAAAATCGAGCTCCGTGGGGCAAGACACATGACATTGGCTTAACCAAATATCGAAACCCCTGTCAGATTCCACCAAATCCCTCGGAGAATATGTAGCTTGAACTTGATTACCCCCCAAAAAGACATCTTTTTTGGGCGTGGCTTCGCCCACAATTGGCGCAATACGCCCACTCTAGGCAGGACACAACTCGATCATGATATCGACCTCCCACCCAAGTTTCATCAAGATCGGATGATATCATCGGGTAGTTAAGCTGCGGACAGACACACACACACAGGCAGACGCACACACATGACGAATATAGTGGTCACTTGATAATCCACACCCTGGCCTAAGCCTGGTGAAAGGTAAGCTAATACTTCAGCAGTACAGCAGGCAGGTATGCTACAAGGCCGTGAAGACAAAAGAAAATTTGGTTCAATGGATCAATGGACCCATTAGTTGGCAAAAACGAACAGGAAGCCACACAATGGGTTCTGCAACATCAGTGTGCGTACTTCGAGGCCATTGCTGCTATGACGAGCTACGGTGCTGGCAAACACACACACTCAGACACAGACACACAGGCTATTTTATTTGTATAGTTTGATATTTGCTCTCCCCCTCCTCTTCCTCACCCCATCCCTCATTTCAGACTTCCCTGCAAGTTCTCAACAATGTGCTGACAAATCTGAAGGAGTGTTGAGAAACAAATATTCTTCAAGCTCCACTTTTGAGCATTCCAAGATGGCTGGGATCTGGAACGGAGACATGTAACGACACCTCTGCATCAAGACAAAATGCTCGAGGCAATTTTGTGAAAACCTTGTAGACCTTGCACTTTTTTTTTTCTTTCTTTAATTAGCATTATCTATGCTGCCACACAGGTACCTGCAAGAGTTTTTTTTTAAATTTGGGGTGTGCATTGATGAGCTGGCCATGAGTATCCCTGTAATTTTTGGTTCACATTTTTCTAGAGCAGACAGGATTCTATTTGCAATGATCCTGTGTATTTTCTCATCAGGGACACTAAGGTATCTAAGGAGACTGCATTTCCAGCTCGGGAGAGCATGTCAGCTTGGAGGATGATATCCAAAACAAAAAGCCTTACCAGTGGTCACGTGTTCTGTTGCTTATTTATGCTGCTTTGCAGCACTGCCAAATCGGTTACTGAGGCCTTATCAAACGTGCACGTCGGTTGACTCGTTTTCCTCTTGCAGAAAGTTTGCATCTACTTTTTGTTTGTTTTTGTAATATTCTTGTACAGCTATAACATCGGGATGAAACCAAATCCAGACTCTTTTGAAAATGCTTTACCATTCACTGCATGCCAAAACTTTTCAGTGCAAAGGATTTAAGCAAATAAAAGCGCAAGCATTGCAAACTGTCGTCGTTTATTTTAAGAGCTTCTAGAAAGAACTTGAGTTAATGGAACAGTTGGAACACGGTACATGTGTCTCAATCTTGAGACGTAAGGACATGGGGTGGGGGCTGTGGATGGCAAACTTTATTGGTTGTGATTTAAAATGCCATAATATTTTAGTAAGTACGTCGGCGTGGTGAGGGACCCATTTATTTAATATCAATTAATTATAAAAAGGGGGAAATATTAATTAATAATTTCATAGTTGCTACCTCAAATTGAGTGCTATATCACATGATGCCTGATATGATTTTACATTGAGCATCTCACAGGCTCACAATTCTCCAAGCTCGGTTGCCCGGAATGGTGATGGCACACCACCGTTCACAATTCTGGCACCAATTGTGGAGCTTGCAGTCTAGTTTGTGGATTTAAGTAAGTCTATGCAAAAAAGTGGAAAAAAAAAAATGCAGTTTTCTTTACCCCGGTGATTCTACCTATCTTCTCGACTATTGGATGTCTTCAGGCTTGTCAAGGTAACAAAATGAAAATTTGCGCTTGGCTGTGCCGTGCCGGAGGCATGCCAGCAAGCACGTGGACGTGGTCCGATAGACGTCACAGGTGGAGTTCAGGGCCCAGACAGAGACCCAGGGTTTTTAGTTCTCTGCTGCATTCTTGGGTGTTTTGAGACTATTTTACAACACTGATCCAGTTTGTTTTTTCCTAGAAGATGGTATCTGAAATATTCCATACAACACAACAGGCATTTTAAGGCCATTTTCCCTGCTAGAGCAGGGTTAGCCTTGTGGTCCCCATGACTATCTTCTCCATTTTGCCCTATTTTCTGCATCTCCCCTTGTTAACCCCCTTGCCCGCATTTCTTCTTCCACCATCTTTAGCCAAGTCTTTCTCGGTCTTTCTCAGTCTTCCCCGTCCTCTACTTCCTTCTACATTCATTTCCATCACTCTTCTCAACCAGTCACTTTCATCATTCCTCAACACATGACCAAACCATCTCAACCTGTTTCTCTTCACAGCATCCATCACAGGCTCGATTCCCATCAACTTTTGCAATTCATCATTTGTCTTCCTCTCTCTCAACGATACTCCACACATCCACCGAACCATTTGCATTTCCACCCTTTCCAGCCTTTGTTGCTGCTCTGCGTTCATTACCGATGTCTCGCTCCCATAAATCATAACACTTCTCACACATGCAGCATACACCTTTCCCTTCAGCTTCAACGACACTCCCCTCCTCGTCAGCACGCCACTCAGTTCCCGAAACTCCTTCCATGCACATCTCACTCGAGCAACCGTTGCCGAGTCTGATCCACCTTGTCCATTCAGTATGTCTCATAGGTAGCAAAATGTTTTCACACCTTCCAGCTTCATACAGGCTCCAACATCCAACTCGACGTTTCCTCCATCTGCAGCTCCCTCTGCACACCTTACACATGAATGTAGCTGCCACACTGATTAATGACCCTCTCAAACCACTACATTTTTGATGAACTCACTCAGCACACATTGTACATTAAATGGAGTTCACTCCGACAGCCTTCCTGCACACAGCACACAGCCACTTCCCAGTTCTTTCCACCTCACCACATGCTTTACCACTTGCCATCACCTTCGTCTTTCCAATATTCACCTTCAGACCTTTTGTCTCCATACATTCCTTCCACTTGTTCATCTTCTCCTTCAGTCCATCCATACTTTCTGCAAGCAACAACTCCCACAGCAAACCCTCCTTTACGTTCCAAGCCAACACCTTCATCACAGCTACAAATATTAGTTGACCTAGTACCGACCCCTGATGCACTCCCACCTTCATTTCAAACTCACTACTGTTCCCGTCCTTCGTCCTTACAGCTGTGCGTGCTCTTTCGTTCATTGCAATCACTACTCTGATCAACCATTCCTCCACTCCGAACTTCCTCAATGCCCATGTCACTACTTCGCGTGGAACCCTATCGAATTCTTTCTCCAGATCAACAAGCCCAAGAAACAACTTCTTCCTCTTCTCCATGTACTTCTTCTGCAACTGCCTTTGGCCTATGTTGACCTTTTGGCCTATGCTGATCTCAAAAATAGTTGGTGGTTGAATTCAGTTAGCTGATATGACAATCCTATTCAAATTTAAAGTGAATCGGATGAAAATGTAGGATTTTAGACATTCGAAAAAAGTGGTTGTCCTTTGGGCTATGTTGACCTTTTGACCTCAAATATATATAATTTTGTCGGACCTCAAACTTTACCGTTGAAGGTTTGTGAAGTTCGGTTTAAAATTGTGACCTGTATAATTCACGTACAGGGTGAGTCAGAAATATGGTTATTTTTAACACTCGTGTAAAGGTCAAAAAAAGTTGTATTTCAAAAGAAATTCTTACAAGAAAGTGAAGTGGTGAGGGTGTTGCCCAGAAACAACTTGCCTTCGTCTCCTGGAAAGCAAATCCAACGGAAGGAAATCTCTTTTCCTTTCACAAAGCCCGAAACAAGTGTGTGGCCACCCTCAGGAGAGCCAGGAAACAATATCTCTCCGTTCTCAAGACCGAACTCTCTTATCTGTCTCCCTCTTCCAAATCGTGGTGGCGTCTGGTCAAATCTGTTTCTGGTGTTTGTTCCCCCTCCATCCCCTCCATCCCCTCCCTTACCTCAAACGGCTACACAGCTGACTCCGCACGTGAAAAAGCTGAATGCCTCAACTCTGTTTTTGCCTCTAAATCTTGTGTCCCAAACCCATCCCTCTCTGTACCCACCGTACCCAGTCGTACTCAGCGGCTCCTGGACTCCGTGTCCTTTCCTCCTGACAAGGTGGAAAAGTTTCTGTCAACCCTCGACTCTGATTCTGCAACTGGACCTGACGGCATCAGCCCACGGGTCCTAAAATCCTGTTCTTCCGCTCTTTCACTCCCTCTCTCTGTTCTCTTCACCCTCTCTTTTGCTCAAGGTCATCTGCCATCAGCTTGGAAATCAGCCAACATCACCGCTTTGCACAAAAAAGGTGCAAAAACAGATCCTAGCAACTACAGACCAATCAGCCTCCTCCCAATTATCAGCAAAGTCATTGAATCCATCATTGCTTCGGATATGAAATCTTTCCTCTTCTCCAATGGCTTGGTCTCTGATCATCAATTTGGTTTCAGACCAGGTCACTCTACTCTGGACATGCTGCTTCTGCTGTCTCAACAATGGATGGAGGTCCTCGATGCCAAACAGGAAATTAGAGCTGTCTTCCTCGACATATCACATGCCTTCAATACGGTCTGGCCCACCGTACCTTTTCGCACTTGTGTTGGTGCAGGAAACCACTTTTGCACTTGTATTAGTGTGGAAAAACCACTTTTCGCACTTGTGTTAGTGTTGAAAAACCACTTTTCGCACTTGTGTTGGTGCAGGAAACCACTTTTGCACTTGTATTAGTGTGGCAAAACCACTTTTCGCACTTGTGTTAGTGTTGAAAAACCACTTTTCGCACTTGTGTTAGTGTTGAAAAACCACTTTTCGTACTTGTGTTGGTGCAGGAAACCACTTTTGCACTTGTGTTAGTGTTGAAAAACCACTTTTCGCACTTGTGTTGGTGCAGGAAACCACTTTTGCACTTGTATTAGTGTGGAAAAAACACTTTTTGCACATGTGATAGTGTTGAAAAACCACTTTTCGCACTTGTGTTAGTGTTGAAAAACCACTTTTCGCACTTGTGTTGGTGCAGGAAACCACTTTTGCACTCGTATTAGTTTGGAAAAACCACTTTTCGCACTTGTGTTAGTGTTGAAAAACCACTTTTCGCACTTGTGTTAGTGTTGAAAAACCACTTTTCGCACTTGTGTTGGTGCAGGAAACCACTTTTGCACTTGTATTAGTGTGGAAAAAACACTTTTTGCACTTGTGATAGTGTTGAAAAACCACTTTTCGCACTTGTGTTGGTGTTGAAAAACCACTTTTCGCAGTTGTGTTAGTGTTGAAAAACTACTTTTCGCACTTGTGTTGGTGCAGGAAACCACTTTTGCACTTGTATTAGTGTGGAAAAAACACTTTTCGCACTTGTGTTAGTGTTGAAAAACCACTTTTCGCACTTGTGTTAGTGTTGAAAAACCACTTTTCACACTTGTGTTGGTGCAGGAAACCACTTTTGCACTTGTATTAGTGTGAAAAAAACACTTTTTGCACTTGTGATAGTGTTGAAAAACCACTTTTCGCACTTGTGTTAGTGTTGAAAAACCACTTTTCGCACTTGTGTTAGTGTTGAAAAACCACTTTTCGCACTTGTGTTGGTGCAGGAAACCACTTTTGCACTTGTATTAGTGTGGAAAAAACACTTTTTGCACTTGTGTTATTGTTGAAAAACCACTTTTCGCACTTGTGTTAGTGTTGAAAAACCACTTTTCGCACTTGTGTTGGTGCAGGAAACCACTTTTGCACTTGTATTAGTGTGGAAAAAACACTTTTTGCACTTGTGATAGTGTTGAAAAACCACTTTTCGCACTTGTTGGTGTTGAAAAACCACTTTTCGCAGTTGTGTTAGTGTTGAAAAACCACTTTTCGCACTTGTGTTGGTGCAGGAAACCACTTTTGCACTTGTATTAGTGTGGAAAAAACACTTTTCGCACTTGTGTTAGTGTTGAAAAACCACTTTTCGCACTTGTGTTGGTGCAGGAAACCACTTTTGCACTTGT
>NC_136271.1:65918418-66090918 GCF_964187855.1 Myxine glutinosa
TGCAGGAAACCACGTTTGCACTTGTATTCGTGTGGAAAAACCACTTTTCGCACTTGTGTTAGTGTTGAAAAACCACTTTTCGCACTTGTGTTAGTGTTGAAAAACTACTTTTCGCACTTGTGTTAGTGTTGAAAAACCACTTTTCGCACTTGTGTTGGTGCAGGAAACCACTTTTGCACTTGTATTAGTGTGGAAAAAACACTTTTCGCACTTGTGTTAGTGTTGAAAAACCACTTTTCGCACTTGTGTTAGTGTTGAAAAACCACTTTTCGCACTTGTGTTGGTGCAGGAAACCACTTTTGCACTTGTATTAGTGTGGAAAAAACACTTTTTGCACTTGTGATAGTGTTGAAAAACCACTTTTCGCACTTGTGTTAGTGTTGAAAAACCACTTTTCGCACTTGTGTTGGTGCAGGAAACCACTTTTGCACTTGTATTAGTGTGGAAAAACCACTTTTCGCACTTGTGTTAGTGTTGAAAAACCACTTTTGCACTTGTATTAGTGTGGAAAAAACACTTTTCGCACTTGTGTTAGTGTTGAAAAACCACTTTTCGCACTTGTGTTTGTGTTGAAAAACCACTTTTCGCACTTGTGTTGGTGCAGGAAACCACTTTTGCACTTGTATTAGTGTGGAAAAAACACTTTTTGCACTTGTGATAGTGTTGAAAAACCACTTTTCGCAGTTGTGTTAGTGTTGAAAAACCATTTTCGCACTTATGTTGGTGCAGGAAACCACTTTTGCACTTGTATTAGTGTGGAAAAAACACTTTTTGCACTTGTGATAGTGTTGAAAAACCACTTTTCGCACTTGTGTTGGTGCAGGGAACCACTTTTGCACTTGTATTAGTGTGGAAAAACCACTTTTCGTACTTGTGTGTGTTGAAAAACCAATTTTCGCACTTGTGTTAGTGTTGAAAAACCACTTTTCGCACTTGTGTTGGTGCAGGAAACCACTTCTGCACTTGTATTAGTGTGGAAAAAACACTTTTCGTACTTGTGTGTGTTGAAAAACCACTTTTCGCACTTGTGTTAGTGTTGAAAAACCACTTTTCGCACTTGTGTTAGTGTTGAAAAACCACTTTTCGCACTTGTGTTGGTGCAGGAAACCACTTTTGCACTTGTATTAGTGTGGAAAAAACACTTTTTGCACTTGTGATAGTGTTGAAAAACCACTTTTCGCACTTGTGTTAGTGTTGAAAAACCACTTTTCGCACTTGTGTTGGTGCAGGAAACCACTTTTGCACTTGTATTAGTGTGGAAAAACGACTTTTCGCACTTGTGTTAGTGTTGAAAAACGACTTTTCGCACTTGTGTTAGTGTTGAAAAACCACTTTTCGCACTTGTGTTGGTGCAGGAAACAACTTTTGCACTTGTATTAGTGTGGAAAACCCAATTTTCGCACTTGTGTTAGTATGGAAAAAATACTTTTTGCACTTGTGATAGTGTTGAAAAACCACTTTTCGCACTTGTGTTAGTGTTGAAAAACGACTTTTCACACTTGTGTTGGTGCAGGAAACCACTTTTGCACTTGTATTAGTGTGGAAAAAACAATTTTTGCACTTGTGATAGTGTTGAAAAACCACTTTTCGCACTTGTGTTGGTGTTGAAAAACCACTTTTCGCACTTTCGCACAAACCAAAAACCACTTTAGTGTTGAAAAACCACTTTTCGCACTTGTGTTGATGCAGGAAACCACTTTTGCACTTGTATTAGTGTGGAAAAAACACTTTTCGCCCTTATGTTAGTGTTGAAAAAACCACTTTTCGCACTTGTGTTAGTGTTGAAAAACCACTTTTCGCACTTGTGTTGGTGCAGGAAACTACTTTTGCACTTGTATTAGTGTCGAAAAACCACTTTTCGCACTTGTGTTAGTGTTGAAAAACCACTTTTCGCACTTGTGTTAGTGTTGAAAAACCACTTTTCGCACTTGTGTTAGTGTTGAAAAACCACTTTTCGCACTTGTGTTGGTGCAGGAAACCACTTTTGCACTTGTATTAGTGTGGAAAAAACCACTTTTCGCATTTGTGTTAGTGTTGAAAAACCACTTTTCGCACTTGTGTTGGTGCAGGAAACCACTTTTGCACTTGTATTAGTGTGGGAAAAACACTTTTTGCACTTGTGATAGTGTTGAAAAACCACTTTTCGCACTTGTGTTAGTGTTGAAAAGCCACTTTTCGCACTTGTGTTGGTGCAGGAAACCACGTTTGCACTTGTATTCGTGTGGAAAAACCACTTTTCGCACTTGTGTTAGTGTTGAAAAACCACTTTTCGCACTTGTGTTAGTGTTGAAAAACTACTTTTCGCACTTGTGTTAGTGTTGAAAAACCACTTTTCGCACTTGTGTTGGTGCAGGAAACCACTTTTGCACTTGTATTAGTGTGGAAAAAACACTTTTCGCACTTGTGTTAGTGTTGAAAAACCACTTTTCGCACTTGTGTTAGTGTTGAAAAACCACTTTTCGCACTTGTGTTGGTGCAGGAAACCACTTTTGCACTTGTATTAGTGTGGAAAAAACACTTTTTGCACTTGTGATAGTGTTGAAAAACCACTTTTCGCACTTGTGTTAGTGTTGAAAAACCACTTTTCGCACTTGTGTTGGTGCAGGAAACCACTTTTGCACTTGTATTAGTGTGGAAAAACCACTTTTCGCACTTGTGTTAGTGTTGAAAAACCACTTTTGCACTTGTATTAGTGTGGAAAAAACACTTTTCGCACTTGTGTTAGTGTTGAAAAACCACTTTTCGCACTTGTGTTTGTGTTGAAAAACCACTTTTCGCACTTGTGTTGGTGCAGGAAACCACTTTTGCACTTGTATTAGTGTGGAAAAAACACTTTTTGCACTTGTGATAGTGTTGAAAAACCACTTTTCGCAGTTGTGTTAGTGTTGAAAAACCATTTTCGCACTTATGTTGGTGCAGGAAACCACTTTTGCACTTGTATTAGTGTGGAAAAAACACTTTTTGCACTTGTGATAGTGTTGAAAAACCACTTTTCGCACTTGTGTTGGTGCAGGGAACCACTTTTGCACTTGTATTAGTGTGGAAAAACCACTTTTCGTACTTGTGTGTGTTGAAAAACCAATTTTCGCACTTGTGTTAGTGTTGAAAAACCACTTTTCGCACTTGTGTTGGTGCAGGAAACCACTTCTGCACTTGTATTAGTGTGGAAAAAACACTTTTCGTACTTGTGTGTGTTGAAAAACCACTTTTCGCACTTGTGTTAGTGTTGAAAAACCACTTTTCGCACTTGTGTTAGTGTTGAAAAACCACTTTTCGCACTTGTGTTGGTGCAGGAAACCACTTTTGCACTTGTATTAGTGTGGAAAAAACACTTTTTGCACTTGTGATAGTGTTGAAAAACCACTTTTCGCACTTGTGTTAGTGTTGAAAAACCACTTTTCGCACTTGTGTTGGTGCAGGAAACCACTTTTGCACTTGTATTAGTGTGGAAAAACGACTTTTCGCACTTGTGTTAGTGTTGAAAAACGACTTTTCGCACTTGTGTTAGTGTTGAAAAACCACTTTTCGCACTTGTGTTGGTGCAGGAAACAACTTTTGCACTTGTATTAGTGTGGAAAACCCAATTTTCGCACTTGTGTTAGTATGGAAAAAATACTTTTTGCACTTGTGATAGTGTTGAAAAACCACTTTTCGCACTTGTGTTAGTGTTGAAAAACGACTTTTCACACTTGTGTTGGTGCAGGAAACCACTTTTGCACTTGTATTAGTGTGGAAAAAACAATTTTTGCACATGTGATAGTGTTGAAAAACCACTTTTCGCACTTGTGTTGGTGTTGAAAAACCACTTTTCGCACTTGTGTTGGTGCAGGAAACCACTTTTGCACTTGTATTAGTGTGGAAAAACCACTTTTCGCACTTGTGTTATTGTTGAAAAACCACTTTTCGCACTTGTGTTAGTGTTGAAAAACCACTTTTCGCACTTGTGTTAGTGTTGAAAAACCACTTTTCGCACTTGTGTTGGTGCAGGAAACCACTTTTGCACTTGTATTAGTGTGGAAAAAACACTTTTTGCACTTGTGATAGTGTTGAAAAACCACTTTTCGCACTTGTGTTAGTGTTGAAAAACCACTTTTCGCACTTGTGTTGGTGCAGGAAACCACTTTTGCACTTGTATTAGTGTGGAAAAACGACTTTTCGCACTTGTGTTAGTGTTGAAAAACGACTTTTCGCACTTGTGTTAGTGTTGAAAAACCACTTTTCGCACTTGTGTTGGTGCAGGAAACAACTTTTGCACTTGTATTAGTGTGGAAAACCCAATTTTCGCACTTGTGTTAGTATGGAAAAAATACTTTTTGCACTTGTGATAGTGTTGAAAAACCACTTTTCGCACTTGTGTTAGTGTTGAAAAAACGACTTTTCACACTTGTGTTGGTGCAGGAAACCACTTTTGCACTTGTATTAGTGTGGAAAAAACAATTTTTGCACTTGTGATAGTGTTGAAAAACCACTTTTCGCACTTGTGTTGGTGTTGAAAAACCACTTTTCGCACTTTCGCACAAACCAAAAACCACTTTAGTGTTGAAAAACCACTTTTCGCACTTGTGTTGATGCAGGAAACCACTTTTGCACTTGTATTAGTGTGGAAAAAACACTTTTCGCCCTTGTGTTAGTGTTGAAAAACCACTTTTCGCACTTGTGTTAGTGTTGAAAAACCACTTTTCGCACTTGTGTTGGTGCAGGAAACTACTTTTGCACTTGTATTAGTGTCGAAAAACCACTTTTCGCACTTGTGTTAGTGTTGAAAAACCACTTTTCGCACTTGTGTTAGTGTTGAAAAACCACTTTTCGCACTTGTGTTAGTGTTGAAAAACCACTTTTCGCACTTGTGTTGGTGCAGGAAACCACTTTTGCACTTGTATTAGTGTGGAAAAAACCACTTTTCGCATTTGTGTTAGTGTTTAAAAACCACTTTTCGCACTTGTGTTGGTGCAGGAAACCACTTTTGCACTTGTATTAGTGTGGGAAAAACACTTTTTGCACTTGTGATAGTGTTGAAAAACCACTTTTCGCACTTGTGTTAGTGTTGAAAAGCCACTTTTCGCACTTGTGTTGGTGCAGGAAACCACGTTTGCACTTGTATTCGTGTGGAAAAACCACTTTTCGCACTTGTGTTAGTGTTGAAAAACCACTTTTCGCACTTGTGTTAGTGTTGAAAAACTACTTTTCGCACTTGTGTTAGTGTTGAAAAACCACTTTTCGCACTTGTGTTGGTGCAGGAAACCACTTTTGCACTTGTATTAGTGTGGAAAAAACACTTTTCGCACTTGTGTTAGTGTTGAAAAACCACTTTTCGCACTTGTGTTAGTGTTGAAAAACCACTTTTCGCACTTGTGTTGGTGCAGGAAACCACTTTTGCACTTGTATTAGTGTGGAAAAAACACTTTTTGCACTTGTGATAGTGTTGAAAAACCACTTTTCGCACTTGTGTTAGTGTTGAAAAACCACTTTTCGCACTTGTGTTGGTGCAGGAAACCACTTTTGCACTTGTATTAGTGTGGAAAAACCACTTTTCGCACTTGTGTTAGTGTTGAAAAACCACTTTTGCACTTGTATTAGTGTGGAAAAAACACTTTTCGCACTTGTGTTAGTGTTGAAAAACCACTTTTCGCACTTGTGTTTGTGTTGAAAAACCACTTTTCGCACTTGTGTTGGTGCAGGAAACCACTTTTGCACTTGTATTAGTGTGGAAAAAACACTTTTTGCACTTGTGATAGTGTTGAAAAACCACTTTTCGCAGTTGTGTTAGTGTTGAAAAACCATTTTCGCACTTATGTTGGTGCAGGAAACCACTTTTGCACTTGTATTAGTGTGGAAAAAACACTTTTTGCACTTGTGATAGTGTTGAAAAACCACTTTTCGCACTTGTGTTGGTGCAGGGAACCACTTTTGCACTTGTATTAGTGTGGAAAAACCACTTTTCGTACTTGTGTGTGTTGAAAAACCAATTTTCGCACTTGTGTTAGTGTTGAAAAACCACTTTTCGCACTTGTGTTGGTGCAGGAAACCACTTCTGCACTTGTATTAGTGTGGAAAAAACACTTTTCGTACTTGTGTGTGTTGAAAAACCACTTTTCGCACTTGTGTTAGTGTTGAAAAACCACTTTTCGCACTTGTGTTAGTGTTGAAAAACCACTTTTCGCACTTGTGTTGGTGCAGGAAACCACTTTTGCACTTGTATTAGTGTGGAAAAAACACTTTTTGCACTTGTGATAGTGTTGAAAAACCACTTTTCGCACTTGTGTTAGTGTTGAAAAACCACTTTTCGCACTTGTGTTGGTGCAGGAAACCACTTTTGCACTTGTATTAGTGTGGAAAAACGACTTTTCGCACTTGTGTTAGTGTTGAAAAACGACTTTTCGCACTTGTGTTAGTGTTGAAAAACCACTTTTCGCACTTGTGTTGGTGCAGGAAACAACTTTTGCACTTGTATTAGTGTGGAAAACCCAATTTTCGCACTTGTGTTAGTATGGAAAAAATACTTTTTGCACTTGTGATAGTGTTGAAAAACCACTTTTCGCACTTGTGTTAGTGTTGAAAAACGACTTTTCACACTTGTGTTGGTGCAGGAAACCACTTTTGCACTTGTATTAGTGTGGAAAAAACAATTTTTGCACTTGTGATAGTGTTGAAAAACCACTTTTCGCACTTGTGTTGGTGTTGAAAAACCACTTTTCGCACTTTCGCACAAACCAAAAACCACTTTAGTGTTGAAAAACCACTTTTCGCACTTGTGTTGATGCAGGAAACCACTTTTGCACTTGTATTAGTGTGGAAAAAACACTTTTCGCCCTTGTGTTAGTGTTGAAAAACCACTTTTCGCACTTGTGTTAGTGTTGAAAAACCACTTTTCGCACTTGTGTTGGTGCAGGAAACTACTTTTGCACTTGTATTAGTGTCGAAAAACCACTTTTCGCACTTGTGTTAGTGTTGAAAAACCACTTTTCGCACTTGTGTTAGTGTTGAAAAACCACTTTTCGCACTTGTGTTAGTGTTGAAAAACCACTTTTCGCACTTGTGTTGGTGCAGGAAACCACTTTTGCACTTGTATTAGTGTGGAAAAAACACTTTTCGCACTTGTGTTAGTGTTGAAAAACCACTTTTCGCACTTGTGTTAGTGTTGAAAACCCACTTTTCGCACTTGTGTTAGTGTTGAAAAACCACTTTTCGCACTTGTGTTGGTGCAGGAAACCACTTTTGCACTTGTATTAGTGTGGAAAAAACACTTTTCGCACTTGTGTTAGTGTTGAAAAACCACTTTTCGCACTTGTGTTAGTGTTGAAAAACCACTTTTCGCACTTGTGTTGGTGCAGGAAACCACTTTTGCACTTGTATTAGTGTGGAAAAAACACTTTTTGCACTTGTGATAGTGTTGAAAAACCACTTTTCGCACTTGTGTTGGTGTTGAAAAACCACTTTTCGCACTTGTGTTGGTGCAGGAAACCACTTTTGCACTTGTATTAGTGTGGAAAAACCACTTTTCGCACTTGTGTTATTGTTGAAAAACCACTTTTCGCACTTGTGTTAGTGTTGAAAAACCACTTTTCGCACGTGTGTTAGTGTTGAAAAACCACTTTTCGCACTTGTGTTGGTGCAGGAAACCACTTTTACACTTGTATTAGTGTGGAAAAAATATTTTTGCACTTGTGATAGTGTTGAAAAAACCACTTTTGGCACTTTAGTTAGTGTTGAAAAACCACTTTTCGCACTTGTGTTGGTGCAGGCAACCACTTTTGCACTTGTATTAGTGTGGAAAACCCAATTTTCGCAATTGTGTTAGTGTTGAAAAACCACTTTTCGCACTTGTGTTAGTGTTGAAAACCCACTTTTCGCACTTGTGTTAGTGTTGAAAAACCACTTTTCGCACTTGTGTTGGTGCAGGAAACCACTTTTGCACTTGTATTAGTGTGGAAAAAACACTTTTTGCACTTGTGTTAGTGTTGAAAAACCACTTTTCGCACTTGTGTTAGTGTTGAAAACCCACTTTTCGCACTTGTGTTAGTGTTGAAAAACCACTTTTCGCACTTGTGTTGGTGCAGGAAACCACTTTTGCACTTGTATTAGTGTGGAAAAAACACTTTTCGCACTTGTGTTAGTGTTGAAAAACCACTTTTCGCACTTGTGTTAGTGTTGAAAAACCACTTTTCGCACTTGTGTTGGTGCAGGAAACCACTTTTGCACTTGTATTAGTGTGGAAAAAACACTTTTTGCACTTGTGATAGTGTTGAAAAACCACTTTTCGCACTTGTGTTGGTGTTGAAAAACCACTTTTCGCACTTGTGTTGGTGCAGGAAACCACTTTTGCACTTGTATTAGTGTGGAAAAACCACTTTTCGCACTTGTGTTAGTGTTGAAAAACCACTTTTCGCACTTGTGTTAGTGTTGAAAAACCACTTTTCGCACTTGTGTTGGTGCAGGAAACCACTTTTGCACTTGTATTAGTGTGGAAAAACCACTTTTCGCACTTGTGTTAGTGTTGAAAAACCACTTTTCGCACTTGTGTTGGTGCAGGAAACCACTTTTGCACTTGTATTAGTGTGGGAAAAACACTTTTTGCACTTGTGATAGTGTTGAAAAACCACTTTTCGCACTTGTGTTAGTGTTGAAAAGCCACTTTTCGCACTTGTGTTGGTGCAGGAAACCACGTTTGCACTTGTATTCGTGTGGAAAAACCACTTTTCGCACTTGTGTTAGTGTTGAAAAACCACTTTTCGCACTTGTGTTAGTGTTGAAAAACTACTTTTCGCACTTGTGTTAGTGTTGAAAAACCACTTTTCGCACTTGTGTTGGTGCAGGAAACCACTTTTGCACTTGTATTAGTGTGGAAAAAACACTTTTCGCACTTGTGTTAGTGTTGAAAAACCACTTTTCGCACTTGTGTTAGTGTTGAAAAACCACTTTTCGCACTTGTGTTGGTGCAGGAAACCACTTTTGCACTTGTATTAGTGTGGAAAAAACACTTTTTGCACTTGTGATAGTGTTGAAAAACCACTTTTCGCACTTGTGTTAGTGTTGAAAAACCACTTTTCGCACTTGTGTTGGTGCAGGAAACCACTTTTGCACTTGTATTAGTGTGGAAAAACCACTTTTCGCACTTGTGTTAGTGTTGAAAAACCACTTTTGCACTTGTATTAGTGTGGAAAAAACACTTTTCGCACTTGTGTTAGTGTTGAAAAACCACTTTTCGCACTTGTGTTTGTGTTGAAAAACCACTTTTCGCACTTGTGTTGGTGCAGGAAACCACTTTTGCACTTGTATTAGTGTGGAAAAAACACTTTTTGCACTTGTGATAGTGTTGAAAAACCACTTTTCGCAGTTGTGTTAGTGTTGAAAAACCATTTTCGCACTTATGTTGGTGCAGGAAACCACTTTTGCACTTGTATTAGTGTGGAAAAAACACTTTTTGCACTTGTGATAGTGTTGAAAAACCACTTTTCGCACTTGTGTTGGTGCAGGGAACCACTTTTGCACTTGTATTAGTGTGGAAAAACCACTTTTCGTACTTGTGTGTGTTGAAAAACCAATTTTCGCACTTGTGTTAGTGTTGAAAAACCACTTTTCGCACTTGTGTTGGTGCAGGAAACCACTTCTGCACTTGTATTAGTGTGGAAAAAACACTTTTCGTACTTGTGTGTGTTGAAAAACCACTTTTCGCACTTGTGTTAGTGTTGAAAAACCACTTTTCGCACTTGTGTTAGTGTTGAAAAACCACTTTTCGCACTTGTGTTGGTGCAGGAAACCACTTTTGCACTTGTATTAGTGTGGAAAAAACACTTTTTGCACTTGTGATAGTGTTGAAAAACCACTTTTCGCACTTGTGTTAGTGTTGAAAAACCACTTTTCGCACTTGTGTTGGTGCAGGAAACCACTTTTGCACTTGTATTAGTGTGGAAAAACGACTTTTCGCACTTGTGTTAGTGTTGAAAAACGACTTTTCGCACTTGTGTTAGTGTTGAAAAACCACTTTTCGCACTTGTGTTGGTGCAGGAAACAACTTTTGCACTTGTATTAGTGTGGAAAACCCAATTTTCGCACTTGTGTTAGTATGGAAAAAATACGTTTTGCACTTGCTATAGTGTTGAAAAACCACTTTTCGCACTTGTGTTAGTGTTGAAAAACGACTTTTCACACTTGTGTTGGTGCAGGAAACCACTTTTGCACTTGTATTAGTGTGGAAAAAACACTTTTTGCACTTGTGATAGTGTTGAAAAACCACTTTTCGCACTTGTGTTGGTGTTGAAAAACCACTTTTCGCACTTTCGCACAAACCAAAAACCACTTTAGTGTTGAAAAACCACTTTTCGCACTTGTGTTGATGCAGGAAACCACTTTTGCACTTGTATTAGTGTGGAAAAAACACTTTTCGCCCTTGTGTTAGTGTTGAAAAACCACTTTTCGCACTTGTGTTAGTGTTGAAAAACCACTTTTCGCACTTGTGTTGGTGCAGGAAACTACTTTTGCACTTGTATTAGTGTCGAAAAAACCACTTTTCGCACTTGTGTTAGTGTTGAAAAACCACTTTTCGCACTTGTGTTAGTGTTGAAAAACCACTTTTCGCACTTGTGTTAGTGTTGAAAAACCACTTTTTGCACTTGTGTTAGTGTTGAAAAACCGCTTTTTGCACTTGTGTTAGTGTTGAAAAACCACTTTTCGCACTTGTGTTGATGCAGGAAACCACTTTTGCACTTGTATTAGTGTGGAAAAACACTTTTTGCACTTGTGATAGTGTTGAAAAACCACTTTTCGCACTTGTGTTAGTGTTGAAAACCACTTTTCGCACTTGTGTTGGTGCAGGAAACCACTTTTGCACTTGTATTAGCGTGGAAAAACCACTTTTCGCACTTGTGTTAGTGTTGAAAAACCACTTTTTGCACTTGTGTTAGTGTTGAAAAACGACTTTTCGCACTTGTGTTGGTGCAGGAAACCACTTTTGCACTTGTATTAGTGTGGAAAAAACACTTTTTGCACTTGTGATAGTGTTGAAAAACCACTTTTCGCACTTGTGTTAGTGTTGAAAAACGACTTTTCACACTTGTGTTGGTGCAGGAAACCACTTTTACACTTGTATTAGTGTGGAAAAAACACTTTTTGCACTTGTGATAGTGTTGAAAAACCACTTTTCGCACTTGTGTTGGTGTTGAAAAACCACTTTTCGCACTTTCGCACAAACCAAAAACCACTTTAGAGTTGAAAAACCACTTTTCGCACTTGTGTTGGTGCAGGAAACCACTTTTGCACTTGTATTAGTGTGGAAAAACACTTTTCGCACTTGTGTTACTGTTGAAAAACCACTTTTCGCACTTGTGTTAGTGTTGAAAAACCACTTTTCGCACTTGTGTTAGTGTTGAAAAACCACTTTTCGCACTTGTGTTGGTGCAGGAAACCACTTTTGCACTTGTATTAGTGTGGAAAAACCACTTTTCGCACTTCTGTTAGTGTTGAAAAACCACTTTTCGCACTTGTGTTAGTGTTGAAAAACCACTTTTCGCACTTGTGTTGGTGCAGGAAACCACTTTTGCACTTGTATTAGTGTGGAAAAACACTTTTTGCATTTGTGATAGTGTTGAAAAACCACTTTTTGCACTTGTGTTAGTGTTGAAAACCCACTTTTCGCACTTGTGTTGGTGCAGGAAACCACTTTTGCACTTGTATTAGTGTGGAAAAACCACTTTTCGCACTTGTGTTAGTGTTGAAAAACCACTTTTCGCACTTGTGTTGGTGCAGGAAACCACTTTTGCACTTGTATTAGTGTGGAAAAAACACTTTTTGCATTTGTGATAGTGTTTAAAAACCACTTTTTGCACTTGTGTTAGTGTTGAAAACCCACTTTTCGCACTTGTGTTGGTGCAGGAAACCACTTTTGCACTTGTATTAGTGTTGAAAAACCACTTTTCGCACTTGTGTTAGTGTTGAAAAACCACTTTTCGCACTTGTGTTGGTGCAGGAAACCACTTTTGCACTTGTATTAGTGTGGAAAAAACACTTTTTGCACTTGTGATAGTGTTGAAAAACCACTTTTCGCACTTGTGTTAGTGTTGAAAAACCACTTCTCGCACTTGTGTTGGTGCAGGTAACCACTTTTGCACTAGTGTTAGTGTTAAAAAACCACTTTTCGCACTTGTGTTAGTGTTGAAAAACCACTTTTCACACTTGTGTTGGTGCAGGAAACCACTTTTGCACTTGTATTAGTGTGGAAAAAACACTTTTTGCACTTGTGATAGTGTTGAAAAACCACTTTTCGCACTTGTGTTAGTGTTGAAAAACCACTTTTCGCACTTGTGTTGGTGCAGGAAACCACTTTTGCACTTGTATTAGTGTGGAAAGACCACTTTTCGCACTTGTGTTAGTGTTGAAAAACCACTTTTCGCACTTGTGTTGTTGCAGGAAACCACTTTTGCACTTGTATTAGTGTGGAAAAAACACTTTTTGCACTGGTGATAGTGTTGAAAAACCACTTTTCACACTTGTGTTAGTGTTGAAAAACCACTTTTCGCACTTGTGTTGGTGCAGGAAACCACTTTTGCACTTGTATTAGTGTGGAAAAAACACTTTTCGCACTTGTGTTAGTGTTGAAAAACCACTTTTCGCACTTGTGTTAGTGTTGAAAAACCACTTTTCGCACTTTTGTTAGTGTTGAAAAACCACTTTTCGCACTTGTGTTGGTGCAGGAAACCACTTTTGCACTTGTATTAGTGTGGAAAAAACACTTTTTGCACTTGTGATAGTGTTGAAAAACCACTTTTCGCACTTTGTTGAAAAACCACATTTCGCACTTGTGTTGGTGCAGGAAACCACTTTTGCACTTGTATTAGTGTGGAAAAAACACTTTTCGCACTTGTGTTAGTGTTGAAAAACCACTTTTAGCACTTGTGTTAGTGTTGAAAAAACACTTTTCGCACTTGTGTTAGTGTTGAAAAACCACTTTTCGCACTTGTGTTGGTGCAGGAAACCACTTTTGCACTTGTATTAGTGTGGAAAAAACCCTTTTACACACTTGTGTTAGTGTTGAAAAACCACTTTTCGCACTTGTGTTAGTGTTGAAAAACGACTTTTCGCACTTGTGTTGGTGGAGGAAACCACTTTTGCACTTGTATTAGTGTGAAAAAAACACTTTTTGCACTTGTGATAGTGTTGAAAAACCACTTTTCGCACTTGTGTTAGTGTTGAAAAACCACTTTTCGCACTTGTGTTGGTGCAGGAAACCACTTTTGCACTTGTATTAGTGTGGAAAACCACTTTTCACACTTGTGTTAGTGTTGAAAAAACCACTTTTTGCACTTGTATTAGTGTTGAAAACCACTTTTTCGCACTTGTGTTATTGTTGAAAAACCACTTTTCGCACTTGTGTTAGTGTTGAAAAACCACTTTTCGCACTTGTGTTGGTGCAGGAAACAACTTTTGCCCTTGTATTAGTGTGGAAAACCTATTTTCGCAATTGTGTTAGTGTTGAAAAACCACTTTTCGCACTTGTGTTAGTGTTGAAAACCCACTTTTCGCACTTGTGTTAGTGTTGAAAACCCACTTTTCGCACTTGTGTTAGTGTTGAAAAACCACTTTTCGCACTTGTGTTGGTGCAGGAAACCACTTTTGCACTTGTATTAGTGTGGAAAAAACACTTTTCGCACTTGTGTTAGTGTTGAAAAACCACTTTTCGCACTTGTGGTTGGTGCAGGAAACCACTTTTGCACTTGTATTAGTGTGGAAAAACCACTTTTCGCACTTGTGTTGGTGTTGAAAAACCACTTTTCGCACTTGTGTTAGTGTTGAAAACCCACTTTTCGCACTTGTGTTAGTGTTGAAAAACCACTTTCGCACTTGTGTTGGTGCAGGAAACCACTTTTGCACTTGTATTAGTGTGGAAAAAAACACTTTTCGCACTTGTGTTAGTGTTGAAAAACCACTTTTTGCACTTGTGTTAGTGTTGAAAAACCACTTTTCGCACTTGTGTTGGTGCAGGAAACCACTTTTCGCACTTGTGTTAGTGTTGAAAAACCACTTTCGCACTTGTGTTAGTGTTGAAAAACCACTTTTCGCACTTGTGTTGGTGCAGGAAACCACTTTTGCACTTGTATTAGTGTGGAAAAAACACTTTTCGCACTTGTGTTAGTGTTGAAAAACCACTTTTCGCACTTGTGTTAGTGTTGAAAACCCACTTTTCGCACTTGTGTTAGTGTTGAAAACCCACTTTTCGCACTTGTGTTAGTGTTGAAAAACCACTTTTCGCACTTGTGTTGGTGCAGGAAACCACTTTTGCACTTGTATTAGTGTGGAAAAAACACTTTTCGCACTTGTGTTAGTGTTGAAAAACCACTTTTCGCACTTGTGTTGGTGCAGGAAACCACTTTTGCACTTGTATTAGTGTGGAAAAACCACTTTTCGCACTTGTGTTGGTGTTGAAAAACCACTTTTCGCACTTGTGTTGGTGCAGGAAACCACTTTTGCACTTGTATTAGTTTGTAAAAACCACTTTTCGCACTTGTGTTAGTGTTGAAAAACCACTTTTCGCACTTGTGTTAGTGTTGAAAAACCACTTTTCGCACTTGTGTTAGTGTTGAAAAACCACTTTTCGCACTTGTGTTGGTGCAGGAAACCACTTTGCACTTGTATTAGTTGTGGAAAAAACACTTTTTGCACTTGTGATAGTGTTGAAAAACCACTTTTGGCACTTTAGTTAGTGTTGAAAAACCACTTTTCGCACTTGTGTTGGTGCAGGCAACCACTTTTGCACTTATATTAGTGTGGAAAAACCACTTTTCGCACTTGTGTTAGTGTTGAAAAACCACTTTTCGCACTTGTGTTAGTGTTGAAAAACCACTTTTCGCACTTGTGTTAGTGTTGAAAAACCACTTTTCGCACTTGTGTTAGTGTTGAAAAACCACTTTTGCACTTGTGTTAGTGTTGAAAAACCACTTTTCGCACTTGTGTTGGTGCAGGAAACCACTTTTCGCACTTGTGTTAGTGTTGAAAAACCACTTTTCGCACTTGTGTTAGTGTTGAAAAACCACTTTTTGCACTTGTGTTAGTGTTGAAAAACTACTTTTCGCACTTGTGTTAGTGTTGAAAACCACTTTTCGCACTTGTGTTGGTGCAGGAAACCACTTTTGCACTTGTATTAGTGTGGAAAAACCACTTTTCGCACTTGTGTTAGTGTTGAAAAACCACTTTTCGCACTTGTGTTAATGTTGAAAAACCACTTTTCGCACTTGTGTTAGTGTTGAAAAACCACTTTTCGCACTTGTGTTGGTGCAGGAAACCACTTTTGCACTTGTATTAGTGTGGAAAAACACTTTTCGCACTTGTGTTAGTGTTGAAAAACCACTTTTCGCACTTGTGTTAGTGTTGAAAAATCACTTTTCGCACTTGTGTTGGTGCAGGAAACCACTTTTGCACTTGTATTAGTGTGGAAAAACCACTTTTCGCACTTGTGTTAGTGTTGAAAAACCAATTTTCGCACTTGTGTTAGTGTTGAAAAACTACTTTTCGCCCTTGTGTTGGTGCAGAAACCACTTTTGCACCCCGCTCTGCTCACCAAACTCTCCTTTGGTATCCATGGAAATCTCCACGCATGGCTGGCGGACGTCCTCTCTAGTCGTAGTCAACGTGTGGCCCTGAATGGGTTTCTCTCATCTCCTCTTCCTGTTCAGGCTGGAGTTCCCCAAGGCAGTGTTCTGGGCCCTGTACTTTTCTGGTCTTCATCAATGATCTCTCTGACTCTCTTGAAAATCCTCTCCATCTCTTTGCTGATGACTCCACTCTCTGCCGCTCCATTCCTCATCCCTCAGATCGGCAGTCTGCAGCCTCCTCACTCTCTGCAGACCTGGACAAAATCAGACTGGGCAAACAAGTGGAACATGTCTTTCAATCCTGACAAATCTCACACTCGTACGATGTCTCTCCGAAAAGACCGACTGGACAACCCTCCCATCCACTTTCTGAATAATCCTCTCCAATAAGTTCTGTCACTCAAGCTTTTGGGTCTCACTATCTGCCATGATCTTTCCTGGGAAAACCACATTTCCAAGCTGGCCTCCAAAGCCTGTCGCCAACTGGGCATCCTCCATCGTGCGAAGTCCTTCCTTGGCACACCTGAGCTCCTCACCACATACAAGGCTTTCATCGGCAGCTCAATGGAGTACTGCTCTCCCCTCTGGGCTGGTGCTCCTGCCTCACACCTAGCTCGTCTTCACGCTGTTGAAACCAAAGCTTTCAGAATCATTGGAATCTCCCGCGATGACGCTATCTCCGAGGGCCTTTCACTTACTCACCGCAGGCAGGTTGGTTGTCTTTCCGTCTTCTACCACCTCCTCTCCGGCCTTGCTCCCCCAGCTCTCTCTGGGCTCTGTCCCCCAAATATTCCTACAGGTCGCACAAGATCTGCCTGCAACCCTCTTATGGTTAAACTGCCAAAATCAAAACTCTCTGCTCACCTTCACCCTTTCATTCCTCTTTTCTCCCGTATCTGGAACAAACTCCCTCACTCTCTTCAATCCCACTCCTCCCTCCAGGTCTTTAAAACGGCTGTTCACCACCATCTCTTATCTTCCCCAATCCAAAACCTTGATCTTTTCTACCCGTGCTAATTTCACCCCAAATCCACTTTTTTGAGGTGCCGACTTCTTTCCTTGAAGTCCTTGGTCTCCTTACGTTTTATACCTATCCTGCCTCCCCACAGGCCCTCTCCCTCCCACACATCTCCCATGTCCCTGCTCTCAAATGTTGTGTTTGTGTGCTTCCTCCCCTTCTCTCCCCATCTTGTTGACCGCTCCCCTTTTTATATACTTTGTTTGCTTGTTTGTTTGCTTGATAAATGTTAGCTCTTTCACGAGCCTCGACTCTGTATACAAAAAAAAAAGAAGTACATACCATGCCATTTATTTGTGGAAAAGAACATCGAAGAGATGAGCACCATTTCGTCTGACACATTCCTCTAATCTTGGACGCCAATTATTCATGACGTTTTGCAACATCGCCACGTCAATATCATTGATTTCACATCTGATGTTTTCCTTAAGTTCATGAAGAGTTTGTGGACGGTTAACATACACTTTGTCCTTTAGATATGACCACAATAAATCACATGCAGTCAAATCGGGTGACCTCTCTGGCCATGGAATATCACGGTGTCTGGAAATGACATGCTTTGGAAAGAGCGCCCTTGCAGTAGTCATGGACACTGGCGGTTTCTCTTTGAAGATTAAACCGGTCCTCAAACTTCTGAACCCGTAACTTCAAAGCACGAACAGAAGGCACATTTCCATGGAGTTTGAATTGATGTTGTGCAGCAGTTGCACTATCATTCTTGTAAAAAGTTTTGATAGCGAAAGCATGTTCTTCACCCGACCAGTTCCACATGGTCACTAAAGTGTTTTGCCCGCAAAAAAAAAAACTAAATCGGTAAAAAAAAAAAAGTATGTTATGTACTACAATATCATGAATTAATTTATTTTGAAAGAATTTTTTTATTTCCTTCACACAAATTTCAAAAATGACTTTCTGGCTCACCCTGTATAACTATAAGTGAGCAGACAGACAAACACACAAGAAAACAAACACACACAAACCGGAGTGAGTGATCAACATACTCATCGGTTTTTTTGTCAAGCAACAAACAGACTCAAATGCAATACCCTCTCTGGCGAGGGTAATAAACGTACTGAGTCAAAAAGTACGTATTTAATAAACATGCGTTCCAATAGTACGTCATTAATAAAGATGCTCACATTTCAATAGTATGTGATTAGTCGACGTAATCACGTTCCATTTGCTACGTAATTAGTAGACAAAATCACATTTCAATAGTACGTAATTAATTGACATACTTGCGTTCTGTGCGGATCAACAAACGGGCCCAATTGCAATACCCTGCCTATCCGGCGAGGATAAGCAAATTGAGTAATACTGTACTGTCTTGTATATCATTTTCATCGGTTCAGTGCATGGTGGCGACGACGGTATAATGAGCAACAGTTAATTTATTACTTCCTTCCCCTTTTTAAAAATAAGTTATTACCGTTTTGCGTTTGCTAATGTTCAAGGTGTGCTTTATCACTGTTTTTTTGGAAATCAATGATTATTTCGAATGAAAAATGCGTCACGTAGAAGGAAAACAAGTTTAAAGAAATAACGTTTCCTTTGAGTTCGAGTTCGTGTGACAAGTGACTGCAAATATTTACGGTCGTATTTCGCGCTAATTCTATGTTTGACGATGTAATTGCAGTTTTTAACGTCTTGGGGTCTTGAAGGAATCCAACACGAGCTTGGTGACAACAATGACTTTCGGGGCTTTACTGTTCGAGCTAGTCCATCGTTGCCTGTAGTAGGCCGCAGGCGTAGCACGGACTAGCATGGCCTTGACACCACACTACGATTACGTCGTCGATGAACCAAGCGATGATGATGAGGAGAACCAACTGAGGTGATTCGCAACCTTCATGCATTCATTTGTTGGAATGTGGTGTTTTTATTTTTGCTCTAATTTTTGTTATTCAGTTAATTCCCGCACATGGATGATGTCGTTTGAGGTTTAGAATTAGAGTTTAACGAGCATAATTGACATTAAAAATAACGTGTGATATTTTAGGCCGGTTAATAGTTAAGGTTGTGCTAATAGGTCGACCAGCTTATACTAGTTAATGTTATAGCAACGTGTGTGTGTGTGTGTGTGTGTGTGTGTGTGTGTGTGTGTGTGTGTGTGTGTGTGTGTGTGTGTGTGTGTGTGTGTGTGTGTGTGTGTGTGTGTGTGTGTGTGTGTGCGCGCTTGCCTGCGCTTGCCTGCCAGTGTTTGTAGTGTGTATGTGTAGGGCAAAGGGGGGCATTAAGCTCCAGGGGGCAGTAGGCTCCACTACATTGTAAATGCATTATATTTTATTCATGGTACACCAGCCATGTTCTCAAGTGACTCAAGAACCAATCGGATGAAGCTTTACAGTTACCACCGACATTTGAATCTGCAGACTTTTTTTGCATGAAGCCAAAGAGCCGAATCTACTTTTGAGGCTTCCGTGTCCACAACTGCTATTTCACTCTTTGCAAGTATCAGAGTTTCCAGTCATTCAAAAATTTCGGCAGAGAAGTCTAGTAAAGTACTTAGTTCTGCTACCTTATTTGAGTACATTAGTTGCATATTTGATAATTCACATGGGATAAAGGGTTTGGCTAATTAGGTCCAGCTGGTAAAGAAAAAAATGGCCGCCGAGATGGTGACATTTTAATTCTTATCCCAAACTGCGAAAAATAATCAAAATATATGCATGGGGGCTGTTGTGTGTGTTTTCACGTACAAATTAATGTAAATGGGCATGGGGGGGTTGGGTTGTTAATTGCTATACTATTTAGGTCATTTGAAAATCGTTGGGGGCTTAATGCCCACCCCCATGGGGGATTTTGTCACAAATTTTGTCTCTGAAGCTGTCAGCATGCACTAACAGTCATCTAAAATTGGATTTATGGGACATTTAGACCTATAACTGAAGCAAAGAAACATTCCTTGCTTAATTTTATTTAGTTTTTACTGTGTAATTTAGAATAACCTGCATGGTGCTTAATGCCCCCATTTTTTTATTCAGATGGTGCGACATTACAAGAAAACTCGGAGTGGTAGGCCTCGGTCAAACTATGCCGATAGTCGGGCAATGGTGGATGCCTATAACTCAGTTATGAAGAAGGAGATCTCGGCTAACCAGGCAGCCAAGTACTTTGGTTTGTCTAAGAAGTCTCTTCTGAGAAGGGTTAGAGGAGAAATTCCCATGAACGCTCATGTGGGGAAGACGTGTGCTTTATCCCCTGATGAAGAGTTGGAACTTGCGGACTGCCTGAAATTGATAGCCGACTGGGGATGGGGCTTCAACAAGGCTGAAGTGAAGGACCTTATCCAGGAGTATTGTACGCATCATAGTAAGGAGACCCCCTTCAAGGAAAATCACCCAGGCCGCGATTGGTTGGATGGATTTTTACGACGTCACCCATCCCTTGCCCCGCGCAAGACAGAGCAACTGAGCTCAGCTAGGGCCCGTGCACAGGATCCTTCGGTTGTGAGGGCCTGGTTCAATTTATTGGATAAGGAACTTACAAAGGTAGGAGTGAAGGGGTTGCCTGAACAAATATTCAATGTGGATGAAAGTGGCTTTGTCACTGACCCAAAGTCTGATGTGGTGTTAGCCAGGAAAGGTGCAAAGCGTGTCAACCAGGCTATTGGAGGATCTGGCCGAGAGAAGATCACAGTAAATTGTGGAGTATCTGCTGCAGGTGTGGTGCTACCTCCATATGTGGTTTACAAGGGAAAGAACCTGTATCATGATTGGACCCAGGGTGGACCAGAGAGGGCCAGCTTCACAACAAGTGAAAAGGGGTGGATGGAGGGTCCCCAATTCCATGATTGGTTTAAGAGACTATTTCTGCAGGAGACCGAGCACCTTCGACACCAACCAAGAGTACTTGTTTGCGATGGCCATGCCTCCCACCTGACTTTTCCCCTGATCAAAGAGGCCAAGGAAAACAATGTCATCCTTCTCCGACTCCCTGCCCACCTCACACACGTGCTGCATCCTTTCGACAAGTGTGTCTTCCGACCTGTTAAACTGTGCTGGCAACAGCTCCTGTGCGAGTACGCCAGGACACACAATGGACCTGTTTCAAAGAAATGTTTCCCTGATCTCCTAAAAAAACTCTATATCAAGTCATTCACGCCAGATCAGATCAAGTCAGGCTTTATTTAGAGCCTGTGGGATCTTCCCTTTCAACCCTGATGTTGTGCCAAGGGAGGAATTGGAGCCATCGCCAATCATAGCTCCACCAGCTCCAGCTCCAGCCCCACCAGCTCCAGCTCCAACCCCACCAGCTCCAGCCCCACCAGCTCCAGCCCCACCAGCTCCAGCCCCACCAGCTCCAGCCCCACCAGCTCCAGCCCCACCAGCTCCAACTCCGGCAGCAGCAGCAGCCCCAACATCCGCATCCACTTCCCCAGTGCCTTCAACATCGACATCAAAGAGCATAAGGGACTTCTTCCTACAGCGATTACAGCCCCGTTTCTCTGGCAACAATGGCACTGGAAGGGGGCGTTCTGCAAGGATACAAAGATTTCGATATGGGGAGAGCCTCACCGGTGATGAATGTGTAGCACGTTTGCGTGAAGAAGAAACCAGGAAAGCAGATTCTACTCCACGAGGTCGCGGGAGAGGTAGAGGTAGAGGGAGAGGTCGTGGAGGGCAATCCCACAGAGACAACTACAGGTCTAGATCAAGAAGTCCCCCACCTGTAGCGTCAAACTCTCAAAGGGGTCCTCCCCCATCCCCATCATCCTGTTCTGAAGAAGATGACACTCCCTGCAAAACATGTGGAAAATCTGGGGGTGAATGTTGGATCTCATGTGATCTTTGCGACAACTGGTTCCACATGAACTGTGTTGGACTTTCTTGCACTCCAGGGGAGATGGAAGATGAGGAATGGATGTGTGATGGCTGCACCCGGTAGATTAACTTTGAACTTTGGACTGGGGCTTAATGCCCCGCATTTTAAATTATTACTTTTTTGATAAATGATGTATGTTTTCAAATACAATTGCTATGGTTTTATTGACAACAACGTGTTTGTTTATTCTGCCTATTTTAAAATTAGCTTTTCCCTCATGTGGCATAGAAATTTTTAAAATTCAAAAAGTGTGGGGCCTAATACCCCCCTTTGCCCTATGTGTTTGTGTGCGTGCCAGTGTTTGTAGTGTGTGTGTGTGCGTGTGCGTGCCAGTGTTTGTATTGTGTGTATGTGTTTGTATTGTGTGTGTATGTGTGTGCGTATGCGTGAAAGTTGCTGTTGTTGGCTGCTATCTCCACGTGGGTGGTTTTCAGGAGATGAAACGGAGAACCACCCGGTCTCAAAGTATCCACTCCGTTGGTGACATACTCCGGCGAGGATACGCAAAATGTACGTACGTGTACATGTTCAGGTAAACACGCTTTAACACGTTTTCCTCTGTCCCGAGCAGTTCCGAGGATGAGTTGGAGATTCTGCTGAGTGGAACTCCAGAACAGAAACACCGCTATCTGCGTGAGTGCATCACTGGGATGAGTGAGGGAGAAAGTGAAGATGACTTTGCAAAGGAGATGGACAGTGAACTGGAGACGGTTGTGCAAGCTGTCGAGTCTGCCTGGGCATCACCAGGTGATTTGCTTATCTTCTCATCATTTACCCATATTATCTGAAATGCTGTTCAAGCCAGGCTGAACAGTTTATGTTTTGTATCCACTGGTAGGCCGGATCTGGATTCGGACATGAACCAAAATCTAATTGGCTTGTTCTTGTCACCAAACCAACTCTTCCACCAAGTTTCGTCCAAATCCGTCCACAACTTTTGAGATATCCCGCTATATATTGTTTTTTTGCCCCATCTCTCAATGGTGACGGAATAAATGAAAAGATTATTGGAACCGGATTCGGATCTTCACCAAAATCTAATCATTTCGGCCTTGTCACATACCCAACCTCTCTACCAAATTTCGTCCGAATCTGTCCACAACTTTTTGAGATATCCTGTCCACAGACAGACAAACAGACGGGGGTGGAAGTTTTGTCCAACTTCCTCAATTCAATACCAAAATTGGTTAATGCGAGCTTGCTATGAAAACAAACGAGGTGTGTTCGAGTAAATATTCCTGTAGATTGGTATGCGGGATGACGTGAGATCTCTGTGATTCTCTCCGAAGAGTACGAATCGACGGAGGAGATACCCAACACAATCATGTACATGTAAATACTGAGTTTTTGTTTTCTTTATTTATCCTTTATCAGATGTGGAGAATGTGTCTCGAGCAACAACGCAGGGTGGATCCTCCCACGTCCCTGGTTCACAAACGTCACTCGAAAGTGGAGAGGAAAAGTTCTATGATGACGTGTACTTCGAAACGAGCTCGGAGGATGAGGCCGACGATGCAGAAGGTTATTTGAAGCACCTTGTATTGTGATTTGTTATCATTGCAAATGATGAGTCGGCATCACCTTGTTTATTACGCACACAAAAAGGTGAGAATTTGTAACTTACATAATAAATAGGTGCTACTTTCTGGAGAAAGCATTCGATAGGGTTCCACGTGAAGTAGTGACATGGGCATTGAGGAAGTTAGGAGTGGAGGAATGGTTGATCAGAGTAGTGATGGCAATGTACGAGAGAACGCGCACAGCTGTAAGGACGAAGGACGGGAACAGTGGTGAGTTTGAGGTGAAGGTCGGAGTGCATCAGGGGTCGGTACTAAGTCCACTCCTATTTGTAGCTGTGATGGAGGTGCTGGCTCACAACGTAAAGGAGGGTTTACCGTGGGAGTTGTTGTATGCAGATGATCTGTTGTTGATTGCGGAAAGTATGGATGGACTGAAGGAAAAGATGAACAAGTGGAAGGAATGTATGGAGACAAAAGGTATGAAGGTGAATATCGGAAAGACGAAGGTGATGGCAAGTGGTGAGGTGGAAAGAACTGGGAAGTGGCCCTGTGCTGTGTGCAGTGAAGGGTGTCGGAGTGAACTCCATTCAATGTACAATGTGCGCTGAGTGGGTTCATCGAAAATGTAGTGGTCTGAGAGGGTCATTAACCAGTGTGGCAGCTACATTCAAATGTAAGGTGTGCACAGAGGAAGCTGCAGATGGAGGAAATGTTGAGTTGGATCTTGGAGACGGCGTGAAGCTGGAAGGTGTGAAAACATTTTGCTACCTCGGAGACGTGCTGAATGGAGAAGGTGGATCAGACTCGGCAACGGTTGCTAGAGTGAGATGTGCATGGAAGAAGTTTCGGGAACTGAGTGGCGTGCTGATGAGGAGGGGAGTGTCGTTGAAGCTGAAGGGAAAGGTGTATGCTGCATGTGTGAGAAGTGTTATGATTTATGGGAGCGAGACATGGGTCATGAATGTAGAGCAGCAACGAAGGGTGGAAATGCGAATGGTTCGGTGGATGTGCGGAGTATCGTTGAGAGAGAGGAAGACAAATGATGAATTGCGAAAGATGATTGGAATAGAGCCTGTGATTGAGGCTGTGAAGAGGAACACGTTGAGATGGTTTGGTCATGTGTTGTGGAAGGATGAAAGTGACTGGTTGAGAAGAGTGATGGAAATGAATGTAGAAGGAAGTAGAGGATGGGGAAGACCGAGAAAGACTTGGCTGAAGATGGTGGAAGAAGAAATGCGGGCAAGGGGGTTAACAAGGAGAGATGCAGAAAATAGGGCAAAATGGAGAAGATTGTCATGGGGACCACAAGGCTAACCCCTGCTCTAGCAGGGTAAAATGCGTTGTTGTTTGTTGTTACTTCCTGCCTGGTGCTGGTTCTGATCCCTGCCCTCTTACCAATGATGATGACAATCGACCCTTCCCAATGATTTTTAATCCACTTCGACCTTTGTCCCCACCCACCCCCCCGCGCCCCCCGTCCCATCTACCACCCACCTCACGCTTCCCATAACGATGGTAATATCGGGTGTTGCAAGTGGTAAATTGTTCTTTGTGGGGAAGATTAACTTGTAGTTTATATATTTTATTTATTCCCTGCTTTGTTCAGGAACCAAACCTAAGAAGGCAAAGAAGAGTCGGGCAGAGCGGCGTGTGCTCACGAATGAGGAACTTATGTACGATCCGGACATGGATGATGCAGACCAGGCCTGGGTGGATGCACAAAGACACAGGTTTGTCTTCCTTCCTCGCTGTAGAATTATTATTATTATTATTTCCTTTGTATTATTACCTCTGCCACCAAAGGTGGATGGAAGTTATGTTTTCACCCCTGTCTGTCCGTTTGTCTGTTTGTTTGTGAACAAGATATCTCAAAAGGTTGTGCACGTATTCGGACGAAATTTGGCAGAGATGTAGCGTATGTGACAAGGACGAAATGATTAGATGTTGGTGAAGATCCGGATTCGGATCCGGATAGTAGAATTATTTTAGTGATTCTTCACCATTGGGAGATAGGGCCAAAAACGATACATAGCAGGATATCTCAAAAAGTTGAGGATGAGATTGGACGAAACTTGGTGGACCGATTTGGTGTCTCACAAGGACGATTCGGTTTTGGTGAAGATCTGAATTTGGATTAGGATATGAGAATTAATTAATTTTCCAAGTGATTTTTTCACCATTGAGAGCTCCGGCCAAAAGCGATATGCAACATGATATTTAAAAAAGTTATGGACGAGTTATGACTAAACTTGGTGGACGAGTTGGTTAGGTGACAAGAACAAGCCAATTAGACAAGTCCGAATCCAGATCCGCCCTGTCAGTGGGATACAACAACAAACAACATGCATTTTAACGGCCATTTTCCCTGCTAGAGCGGGGGTTAGCCTTGCGGTCCCCATGACAATCTTCTCCATCTTGCCCTATTTTCTGCATCTCTCCTTGTTAACCCCCTTGCCCGCATTTCTTCTTCCACCATCTTTAGCCAAGTCTTTCTCGGTCTTCCCCGTCTTCTACTTCCTTCTACATTCATTTCCATCACTCTTCTCAACCAGTCACTTTCATCCTTCCTCAACACATGACCAAACCATCTCAACCTGTTCCTCTTCACAGCATCAATCACAGGCTCTATTCCCATCATCTTTCGCAATTCATCATTTGTCTTCCTCTCTCTCAACGATACTCCGCACATCGACCGAACCATTCGCATTTCCACCCTTTCCAGCCTTCGTTGCTGCTCTACGTTCATTACCCATGTCTCGCTCCCATAAATCATAACACTTCTCACACATGCAGCATACACCTTTCCCTTCAGCTTCAACGACACTCCCCTCATCATCAGCACGCCACTCAATTCCCGTGGCACACAGTGGGATACAAAACATAAACTGTTCAGCCTGGTGGAGGTATGCGCTCTACCAAATAGATGTGATGTGGCAGAGGTTTCAGGTATGGACTGTTCCGTTTGACCCATCGGCTTTGTATGGTTGACGTCACACCTGTTATTCAAAGTACACAAACAAAGCTAATATAAATCATGCTCGGAAATGCAAAGCAAGAGTGGAACAGACCCTTCCCATATCCTTTTTCTCAAGACTGAGTGAGGTAAGGTGTTCTCGGAACACTGTCGTCATCAAATAGTGTGTCGTGCGAATGATTGAGGTTGTGTCTCATCGTGCAGGTACCGTGGAATAAAGAAATGTCGTGGTGTCGGCCAGAGCTTGTCGAAGCCATTGGCTCCCGTGAGCGACGCCATCCTCAACTGTCCAGCCTGCATGTCGACTTTGTGCTTGGATTGCCAGAGGTAAATGGAGCAGGTGTTGCAGCCACTGGGGAGACGGGGGGCCAATGAAAGGCGGTCGATTTGCACACAGCGCTTTGATGTTACATTTTTTAATTAATTGTACCTTTCAGAAAATGCAATCTCAGGTAAACAAAGGCTGAAATGTACTTTGACAAACTTTTTATCTACGTTATCCCAATGCAGACACGAATTGTACAGCAGCCAGTACCGAGCCATGTTCGTTTTGAACTGCAAAGTGGTGCGATCAGAAATCCTACGCTACAAACCGTGTGTCCGCAAGGGCAGACGCCGGCGAAGGGGCCGGCGGACACCGGGACAGGCGGACGACGGAAGCGAAGCGGCCATGCCGAGGACCGGGGATGCAACCAACTCTCCAGAGGATGAACTGTATCACCCGGTGCACTGTACCGAGTGTCACACCGAAGTGGCAGTCTTCGATAAATCGGAAGTCTACCATTTCTTCAACGTCATCGCCAGCCACTGCTAGCTTCCGGTTCAGACGTCGTACTTTGATCCAACACGCAAGTTTGAGTTTAGTTTAAAAAAAATTATTATTATTATTGTAATTCGTTGCACTGCCGAATAAAATCCGCCACGGGAAGGAGAAAGTCCCGAAGGTGGGGGGGGGGGGGGGGGGGGGCACTGATTTCACGAAAAGTGCTGGGAATGGGGAGCAAATGCGGAGATATTGTTTGTCGATGGCGAGCTCGAGCGTAACATGTTTGTACATTCAGCGCGTCTATCAAATTATTTTTCGTTTGTTTCGATGTTTAACCGAAAATGGATCTGGCAGGTTTAGTTTAGAGGTGTGCACACTCACCTTGAGCTGTCTAACCTGGGCTCGAGTGTCGATGCTGGTGTGTCGGCCTTCGGACGGAAGTTAGGCCGGCCATCCCCTCTGCCTGCATTAGTTTGTGGACGTTAAAGACCCCACGGTGTCCTTCGCGAAGAGTAGTTGTTATCGCCGGCACCTTGAGCAAATTCCAAACATTGGGAAGGTGATGGCAAACCCCAATATCACTGGAAATGAAGAAAATCATATTTACTTCCTCACCTACAATTGTATTGAATAAAGAATCCCAGAAACGTGTCCGTTACGCAGCTTCGTTGGTTCCATGATGACGGAACCTCGCGTACAAACTTTCACAAACTCGGCCTCATAATATGACAACGTTGCCCCTTTTATATCTCCATCATGGCAGTGATCCTGAAGTTTTGATCTCCATGTTGTATTATACTTTACTTATTTGTGTGTTCTTTTAACGTCGACTACTCTTTCGTTTATTAACGTTTATGGTGATTTGAATCTGTTGTAGTTTTTATAACAAGTTGATCGTTGGAAGATGAAACGCTTTCGTTGATCAAGTCTTGCTCTATAATGAATGCTTCAATTCATGATCTGATTTGCTGAAGTTAAAGGGATTTTTTTCTTTTTCTGCCCTTTGACTCCAACCTGTTGTTCTGCTATGTCAATAAAATTGCTCATGTCTGAGAGCTGTGTCGCATGATACGTCAGGGAGCGAAATATGCTGTCAATACCTGCTCCCAAGTGCTTGTGGCGTCCCTGTTTCGTGTGCGGACAGGCTGCGGGGTAGCATCATTGGGATCGCCCCCTGCTGGTTCGGCAGGAATTTGTTCCAGGGAGCCGGTAATAGCTCATCCACTCTTCGCGAAGGACACCGGGGGATCTTTAACGTTCGCCAGTAATACCGGAAGATGGGACGCCCGGCTTAACGTCCATTGGAGGGACGGCTCACGCGTTGATCAATCACCTCGCCTGTGGAACACCGGGGACACAGTTTACAGCCGGGTCGGGATTCGAACCTAGGTTGGCCAGCTTCGAGACGCGTATGCGTACCTCGAGGCGACCCTGGCAGCCCATTGGGGTTGAGGGAGATCAGATCTCGAGAGAGAAAATCGGATTGAGTGGAAGTTGAGCGAGGAAGAAGAGTGCGGATTAAAAAGGAAGTGGCAGGGAGGAGCATGGAAGTAGGGGGCGTGGCATAGGAACTCGTGGATCCACTATTTAGTTTCCCCTCCATGCTTCATGGTGGTCGCGTGTCCTGGCGGAGGTGATTGGCTTGTCGCGCAGTTGCAGTTAACACCGGATTCGCGTATTCGTCGCAGTTTCGATTGCGGTATTTTGCGTTCGTGGGTTGAGGAGCAAAACGAGGGTTTAACGGTGTGCGGTCCTGCCCTAGGTGTGTGTGTTTTTTTAAAAATTAGCTGTGCAGGTTTTGGAGGCGTGTGGAGTTGTTCGTTTCTCTAATTCTATTATGTAATGTAGAAGCGTCCATCGAGCCAATCAATCTCCTTGTATTCAGGAGAGGTTCGTTATCTGGGAGCGGATTGAAAGGTCGACACGGGAATGAAAAGTGGGTGGGGCCGTGCCAAGCTGTGCTGTGACGTGCCATGCTGTTCCGTCGTGTCGTGTCGTGCCGTGCCGTGTCATACAATGCAGAGTTGTGCCAGAGTTGTGCTGTGTCAAGTCGTGTCGTGCCATGCCATGCAGTGACAGGTTGTGTTGTGCCATGCAATGTCATGCAATGCTGTGGCAGGTTGTGTCATGCCATGCAATGTCATGCCATGCCAAGTTATGCCGTGCAGTGACGGGTTGTGTTGTGCCGTGCGTGCAATGTCATGCTATGTCAAGTTATGCCGTGTCATGCCGTGCAGTGGCAGGTTGTGTTGTGCCATGCAATGTTATGCCATGCTGTGCCAGGTTGTGCCAAGTTGTGCCGTGCGTGCAATGTTATGCTGTGTCATGCCGTGCAGTGGCAGGTTGTGTTGTGCCATGCAATGTCGTGCCAGGTTGTGTCATGCCATGCCGTGTCATGCCGTGCAGTGGCAGGTTGTGTTGTGCCATGCCATACCAAGTTATGCCATGTCATGCTATGCTGTGGCAGGTTGTGTCATGCCGTGCAATGTCATGCCATGCCAAGTTATGCCGTGTCATGCCGTGCAGTGGCAGGTTGTGTTGTGCCATGCAATGTCATGCCGTGCATTGTCATGCCATGCCAAGTTATGCCGTGTCATGCCATGCAGTGGCAGGTTGTGTTGTGCCATGCCATACCAAGTTATGCCATGTCGTGCTATGCTGTGGCAGGTTGTGTCATGCCGTGCCAAGTTATGCTGTGTCATGCTGTGCAGTGGCAGGTTGTGTTGTCGTGCCATGAAATGTCATGCCATGCCAGGCTGTGCCTGGCACCGCATCTAGTGGCTCTAGTCTAGCTAGGTCCAGAATCGATCTTGTAGCTCTAGTTTAGCTAGGTCCAGAATCAATCTAGTAGCTGTAGTCTAGCTCGGTCCGGAATCAATCTAGTAGCTCGAGCTCGGTCCGGAATCAATCTAGTAGCTCTCGTCTAGCTAGGTCTGGAATCGATCTAGTAGCTCTTGCTAGGTTCAGAATCGGTATAGTAGCTCTAGTCTAGCTAGGTTCAGAATCGGTCTAGTAGCTCTAGTTTAGCTAGGTCCGGAATCGATCTAGTGGCTCTAGTCTAGCTATGTCCAGAATCGATCTAGTCTCTCTCATCTAGCTAGTTCTAGAGTCGGTCTAGCAAGGTCCGGAATCTATCTAGTAGCTCTAGCTAGGTCTGGATTCAGTCTAGTAGCTCTTGTCTCGCTAGGTTCAGGATCAGTCTAGTAGCTCTAGTCTAGCTAGGTTCGGAATCTATCTAGTAGCTCTAGTGTAGCTAAGTCTGGAATTGATCGAGTAGCTCTAGTCTAGCTGGGTCCGGAATCGATCTCATAGCTCCAGTTTAGCTAGGTCTGGAATCGGTCTCGTAGCTCCAGTCTAGCTAGATTCGGTATCTATCTAGGAGCACTAGTCTATCTATGTTCGGAATCTATCTAGTCACTCTAGTCCAGCTAGGTCCAGAATTGATCAAATAGCTCTATTCTAGCTACGTCCGGAATTGATCTAGTAGATCGAGTCAAGCTAGGTCCAGAATTGATCTAGTAGCTCGAGTCTAGCTAGGTCCAGAATAGGTCTGGTATCTTTCGTCTAGCAAGCTCCACAATCGATCCAGTAGCTCTAGTCTAACTTGGTCCAGAATTGATCAAGTAGCTCTAGTCTAGCTAGGTCTGGAATTTATCTAGTAGCTCGAGTCTAGCTAGGTCCGGAATCGATCTAGTAGCTATAGTTTTGCTCGGTCCAGAATCGATCTAGTAGCTCCAGTGTAGCTCGGTCCACAATCGATCTAGGAGCTCTAGTCTAGCAAGCTCCACAGTCGATCTAGTAGCTCTAGTCTAGCAAGCTCCACGATCGATCAAGTAGCTCTCGTCTAGCTTGGTCCGGAATTGATCAAGTAGCTCTAGTCTAGCTAGGTCCGGAATTTATTTAGTAGCTCGAGTCTCGCTAGGTCCGGAATTGATCGAGTAGCTTTAGTCTAGCTAGGTCTGGAATCGATCTAGTAGCTCTTGACCAGCTAGGTCCAGAATCGGTCGAGTAGCTCTTGGCCAGCTAGGTCTAGAATTGGTCTAGTAGCTTGAGTTTAGCTAGGTTCAGAATCTATGTAGTCGGTCTAGTCTAGCTAGGTCAGGAATTGATCTTGTAGCTCCAGTCTAGCTAGGTCCGGAATTGATCAATTAGCTTGAGTCTAGCTAGGTCCGGAATTGATCTAGTAGTTTGGTCCGGAATCAATCTAGTAGCTGTAGTCTAGCTCAGTCCGGAATTAATCAATTCGCTCTAGTGTAGCTCGGTCCGGAATCAATCTAGTAGCTCAAGCTCGGTCCGGAATTTATCAAGTAGCTCGAGTCTAGCTAGGTTCAGAATCGGTCTAGTAGCTCTAGTCTAGCTAGGTCCGAAATCAATCTAGTAGCTCTAGTTAGGTTCGGAATCGATCTAGTAGCTATAGTCTAGCTTGGTCTGGAATCGATCTAGTAGCCCAACACTGAACCCTCTCTACAGCAGCTTTGTCCTTCCTGAGTTGTGGTGACCGAAACGGCACACTATTATCGGTGGGCCCTCACTAAATTCCAATACAGTGTTAAAACCACCTCTTTTGATTTATTATATTCCCACCCTCCACCCATCCCATCCCCCCCCCCCCCCCCCCTCCGACACCGACCAAATATACCTTGACAACCCTGATAGCTTTAAATATAGTTGCCTGGCATGATGCTGTCTGTTTACCCCCTCTACGCACCACCATATCTATTTCTCTGCAAACCCTCCCATATCCTTTCTAAACCCTCTCCAAAAGGTGTTCAGTAACTCGGTCTTGAGTCTCGCTCTCAGTCATGATCTTTCTTGTGCAAACAACATTTCAAAGTTGGCCTCCAAAGCCAGACGCTGACTGGGCATCATCTGTGATGCAAAGTCCTTGACAGTTGGCACATATGAGCTTCAATCCACATACAAAGCTTTCATCCACAGCTTGATGGAGTACTGCTCTCCCCTCTGGACTGGTGCTCCTGCATCACATCTTGATCCGTTTGTCACCATGGAAACCAAGCATTTCAAGATCATTGGAATCTCTCGTGATGAAGCCGAGTCCATGGGACAATCACTTCTCAATCACCGACAGGTCGATGGTCTCTCTGTCTTCTTCCGCTTAATTTAATCTCGTCTTGCTCTCTCTGTTTTCTCCTCACCCCCACACTAAATATCTGCCAGACGCATGTGGTCCACCAGCAACCCACTCTTAGTGAAACTGCCTAAATCCAGGCCCATTGCCCACCTCCACTCATTTATTCCTTCCTCTTTTTTTTCCCCCACCTGTGTAACCACCTTCCACATTCTCTTCAACCTCATTATTCTCTCCCGGTCTTCAAGAAAGCTGTTCACAACCATCTCAAGTCACCCCCCCCCCCCCCCCCGCCCCATCCAAAGCCATGATATTTTCTATACCTGTTGAACTATTCCCACCCATGGAAGATGTCCCCCACAAAGATGTTCCACAAAGCTTCAAATGTGAGTTTGAGCTCGGATGACCCTGTTCCACATTTCTCCTGTCGTGATATTGTCAGCATGGTTCTCACCATAAACGCCACTCTCCCCCCCAGATATCACGCAACCCTTAGTCTGCCATGTGCTTGCCAATCATCTTTGTGATTGCCATCTGCACCTGGAATCCACCGAGCACGAAAATAACATTCTCACATTCGCTTGGTCTGTGTCACTGCAGCATCTTTGCTTTACTGCTCATCAAATGTGATAACTGTCCTACATTGACCCAAGTTCTCAGACATCTTTGCTCAGTTTTGGACAACTGTCCAAATTTTGTCATAATCATGTGCAGGTGTGTTGATGATTGGTAAATGGCCAACTGTTGTCTTCGGCGGATTAGATTTGGATACCCTCTCGTATAATCCAATCCATGCTGGAACCTGTTTCACAATACCGAGATCGTCTTCCTGTATTGCTGTCTCGCCAAGATCCAAACGAAATCCATGGCTTCTGCCCTGGTGTTCTGATAAATCATTTGCTTTGTACCATTCCATTTTCACTTCACCAAAAAATACAGGCTCAGGTTTGCTGGAGCCGATATCTATGGTCCTAATTTCGTGAAATTTGGGGGGTACTTTGAGGGAGCATCTGGTTTGCCCTTTCTCTGCTTTCATTTGTTACAGTTCTGGGATACGATGCTGTCTGAGAAGCGTGGAACGTTCCTTTACCATCTTGCGTCTCCTTGATGATATTGATGTTGTCATTCACATAACTTGGTGTTTTGATCCGTCCGCCAGTCATAAGGGAGACAATGTCCCGAGCAATGCACAGCAGTTTGATGTGGAAGTGTTTGTCCTCGGGACGAGAGGCATCGGCATTTACAACATGGTTGTCATCTGAATCCAATAGCTGTAACAACAAAAACAGGCTGCCCTTTCCTCATGCTCCAAGTTGATACCACCGATGAAATCGTGCCCGTGAGTGCTCCTGATATCAGTACGCATCTTTACTGCCACGTGATACATCCAGATTAAAATTTCCATATCAGGATCGTCTTCTGGAGTCAAGTGGGTTGCTGGGATCTTGTCACTCACTTTGAGGAATGATTGCAATGCAACATCAATGTGTACTGAAGATTCCCGGTGATCTAGGGGCCTCAAACATTGGACCTGATCATTCGATAACTCTCTTTACCCTGTCTTTGAATTTGTTGCTTCCGTATGTACTCAGATCAATGTCTCGTTCTGCCAAAAAATCACAATACCTGCTGCATACTGTAGCTAGGGAATATGATTCACCTCTAGCAAAGCCCTTGCTCAACTCATCCATGGCATCATTGAAACATATGTCAGCCGAACTCTGTATTTGATTAGTCGACTGTCTTAGAAGACCATTTTGAAATCTGAGTAACACTTCAAGTGGTACGTCCCCTCTGCAGTGATGATATCATTAACTCTTGTGAGTTTGCAGTGTAAAATTGGGTCTTTCTGGGCCATTTTCAGTATCTTATTAGATATGTCCATCACTTGAACATTGTGGAGTTTAGATTTTTTTCTTCACCTTGACAGAACATACATTTCTCCCCATCTATCGACACATGTGAGGACTTCCTTGTAGATTTTGACTGTCTCTGAATCATGACCAGATGTTTAACTTGGACCGACATACAAAGTACCAATGTTGTCTTCATGGTGATGCCTCAAGCGCTGAATATGGAGTCGATGGGCAGAGTCAGAATAGCAAGTTGAATGCCAAATTAATCTGCAGGACTGTTACTGAAAATCGATGGACTGGAAATTGTCCAAAGTGTGAATATACTCCATCATGGGTACTTAAGTCTCTCTTTTTCAGATTCCTCAAACTTCAGTCCGTTTTGAGTGGCCCAATGAGTGTCTGTGCCCTTCTTCCTACTCTTTGGGGCTTGCTTTTCCTGACATATGAAACACTTGCACAAGTCAACATTTGGGTATGTGGGTGTCTGCTGATACCTCAGGGAGATGGATGCCCCTGTCTTACATAACCCCAGGTCACCTTTTTGCAAGGTGTAGTACCTGTCAGCCCCCCCTTACCAGGGTAACGGTCTGCAGCCATGCGGTTTAAATGGCAGATGACTCTGCACATCTGGTGGATGAGAGTCCAGTCGACTCCAACAGCACGGGCGGAAGAGGGTGAACTCCCCAACGGCCAGCAGAGGGGGGACAGAGAGGAGTGGCGATCCCCGTCTATACCACACACTTACCTGTGTGTACCAGCCATAGAAAGGCAATATGATGGCACAAGATGATACGACAAAGATGAGGATCATGGAGTCTGGCACGCCAGCATAGCCTGAGGAGACTCAACATGCTGTTCTCTCTGCATCCTGCTCATGTTCAGTCCAGCTGCATGCTCCATTATAATCAACATCCAGGTGTATAATCTAAGGATTGGTCATAAAAGTTAGAAAATTTAATATCTTTCCTTTCTATACTCCAATTTCAGGAAAACATTTTCACATCCTCATGCCCAAACATAAAAGGCCACCAGTGTGACCCAATATCTTTGCCAAAGTGGTGACATGGTTTTTCATCCACCAAACCAACACATCAGCCAAACCAACACATCAGCCAAACCAACATGTCAGCCAAAGCGACGCCCGCGCCAAAGCGACACCTGCGCCAAACCGACAAGTTCCCCAAACCTACGCGTTCCCCAAACCGACGCGTTCCCCAAACCGACGCGTTCCCCAAACCGACGCGTTCCCCAAACCGACGCGTTCCCCAAACCGACGCGTTCCCCAAACCGACGCGTTCCCCAAACCGACGCGTTCCCCAAACCGACGCGTTCCCCAAACCGACGCGTTCCCCAAACCGACGCGTTCCCCAAACCGACGCGTTCCCCAAACCGACGCGTTCCCCAAACCGACGCGTTCCCCAAACCGACGCGTTCCCCAAACCGACGCGTTCCCCAAACCGACGCGTTCCCCAAACCGACGCGTTCCCCAAACCGACGCGTTCCCCAAACCGACGCGTTCCCCAAACCGACGCGTTCCCCAAACCGACGCGTTCCCCAAACCGACGCGTTCCCCAAACCGACGCGTTCCCCAAACCGACGCGTTCCCCAAACCGACGCGTTCCCCAAACCGACGCGTGCGCCAAACGGACGCGTGCGCCAAACGGACGCGTGCGCCAAACGGACGCGTGCGCCAAACGGACGCGTGCGCCAAACGGACGCGTGCGCCAAACGGACGCGTGCGCCAAACGGACGCGTTCCCCAAGCGGGCGCGTTCCCCAAGCCGACGCGTTCCCCAAACGGACGTGTGCGCCAAACCAATAGACCCAGGAATGATTCCCACCTAGTTGCCAGCTTCTACCCTCTGGGTTTGTGAAAAATCACTTTTTCTCGGTCTGTCACGCTATACTAAGACACCTGTGTCTGCATATTCATGGTAATGTGACTGACTAAAGGGCTTGTCCATTTATAGGGTAAGATCTTTGCCGTGCAGACTTTTTCCCTGTAAATAAATGTCTATTTGGCTTCTATAAACTTTCCAAACTGTCCAATCGCCTTCTTCTCCATTGGTTGGACACTAGTTTGTAAAAAGTGGATGGGAGTTTTGGCCTGCTGTTTCGCTACCGGTCACTATCTTACGGCTTACTTGTGGTATCGCTCGGCCGTTCTTGATTTATATAGTAGTGGAGCATCGAGAGCATGGTTCCCTATCTGGGGGGGATTAGTTTGTCGGGAAGGTAACGCCGGAATCGGACACTAGGACGTACCTAAATTAATCGTCAGACAGTAATCGTCAAGCTTGGTTTCTCAGCAACTCCATGCCACGGAGTTATAAGTGGCTCGTCCATGTCAGGGTCAAAGGTTGAGAAGCGACTCGTGACCCGGTCGCCGTGTGTGTGTGTGTGTGTGTGTGTGTGTGTGTGTGTGTGTGTGTGTGTGTGTGTGTGTGTGTGTGTGTGTGTGTGTGTGTGTGTGTGTGTGTGTGTGTGTGTGTGTGTGTGTGTGCGTGCGCGTGCTACATGACCAAAAGTTTAGTGGATTCGGCTGTTTCAGCCACACCCATTGCTGATATGTATACATAATCGAGCACACAGCCGTGCAATCTCCATAGACAAACATTGGCAGTAGATTTGGGCCATACTGAAGAGCTCAGTGACTTTCAATGTGGCACTGTCATAGGATGCCACCTTTCCAACAAGTCAGTGCATCAAAATTCTGCCCTGCTCGAGCTGACCCGGTCAACTGTAAGTGCTCTTATTGTGAAGTGGAAACGTCTGGGAGCAACAACAGCTCAGCCACAAAGTGGTAGGCCACACAAGCTCACAGAACGGGACCGCCAAGTGCTGAAGCGTGTAGTGCATAGAAATAGTCTGTTCTTGGTTGCAAAACTCACTACCAAGTTCCAAACTGCCTCTGGAAGCAACGTCGGCACAACAACTGTTCGTCGGGAGCTTCCTGAAATGGGTTTCCATGGCTGAGCAGCAACACACAAGCCTAAGATCACCATGCACAATGCCAAGCGTCGGTTGGAGTGGTGTAAAGCTCGCCGCCATTGGACTCTAGCAGTGGAAACACGTTCTCTGGAGTGATGAATCACGCTTTACCATCAGTCAGTTCGACAGACGAATCTGGGGTTGGCGGATGCCAGGAGAATGCTACCTGCCCGAATGTATCGTGCCAACTGTAAAGTTTGGTGGAGGAGGAATAATGGTGTGGGGCTGTTTATCATGGTTCAGGCTAGGCCTCTTAGTTCCAGTGAAGGGAAATCAACGCTACAGCATACAATGACATTCTAGACGTTTGTGTGCTTCCAAGTTTGTGGCAACAGTTTGGGGAAGGCCCTTTCCTGTTTCAGCACGACAGTGCCCCCATGCACAAAGCGAGGTCTGTACAGAAATGGTTTGTCGAGATCCGTGTGTAAGAACCTGATTGGCCTGCACAGAGCCCTGACCTCAACCCGATCGAACACCTTTGGGATGAATTGGAACGCCGACTGCAATCCAGGCCTGATCGCCCAACATTAGTGCCTGACCTCACTTATGCTCTTGTGGCTAAATGGAAGCAAATCCCCACATCAATGTTTCAACATCTCGTGGAAAGCCTTCCCAGAAGAGTGGAGGCTGTTATAGCAGCAAAGGGGGGACCAACTCCATATTAATGCCCATGATTTTGGAATGAGATGTTTGATGTTTGGGTGTCCACATACTTTTGGTAATGTGTATATATATTTGAGGTTTTTTCTTGTTCTATTGATGTCTCGAAGATGTCACAGGACCAGAATGCACAGGTTCTTTTTGTATTTGCAAACGTCTTTCACTGTTGTATGTGCAAGCCTCTTGATTATGATTGTTCACATAATTGTGCGTGCCATGTAACCAATGCCACTGTGTTGCAGGGGGGATGGTGTGACACAAGCATGATGGAAATGCTTCTTGCGTTTGTGGCCTTTGTTCTGCTCTCGGCTGCAATTTTCTTCCTCCACTCCATTTTCTCTCTGGGAGAGGCATCCTACAAGAATGTGGCCCATAAGCAGACAAAGGATGGAAAATGGAAGTCTGACAACCAGGCCAAATTGTTTCGAATTGAGCGCAAGCGAAAAGGAAAGAAGCAAACGCAGAGGAAGAATGAGCAACATGCTTTGGAAGTGGAAGAGGCCTATGGAGAGATGAGTTTTCGTTTCAACAAGGAGGAAAGAGATGATTCCTTACCTCTTTTCGCTGATTGTATCGAGTCGGATTCTAAGGGATGTTGTGAAGCTCTCTCTTTAACATCTCTTGCACAACCGGAGGCCTCGTCTTCGGTATGCAATGCGAATAATGCACCGCATATGTCCGATTTGACTCCAACACTCACTGATGTTGCTTGCATTGCTGAGCAGTCTGAATCTGTTCACAAGCAAAGGGAGGAAGATGAAGAAACATATATTGGATCAGATGATGCAAGCTCTGGAATCGCTTCCAAACCACCTGACCCAGAGGAGCCGATTAACATTTCCTGTCATCCAGCGGGCTTTACAGATCAAGACCTGCAAGACGTGCTCTGTCCGGAAAGGCAAAGTGAAAACCTGGAAGCGTGTGATGCCAATACCAGTAGGAAACGTGCAGTCGATATGCAAGCCGAGCTGAGGTCTGATGCCGACAAGGTTGAAGAGACTTCCCAAGAAGAAACCGACACATTAGTAAACCCTGCCGATACCGATTTTTGTTCCAACACAGAGGTCGCTGTTGATACTGGTATCTGGGCCGAAGCACATTCTATGACACAGGAAACAGGTGAGGGGGGAAATCTTTCAGGAGAGGAACAAAGACGTCAGGTATCAGTTATATTTGATGTCGAACTTCCTTTTGGGAGAAGCCTTTTGTAATCTCCGAACCAGTTGTTGCTCTATTTACAGTCACGTGAAAAGGTAGTACACCCCATGGAAAGTTTTGACTTTTGCAACATATTTCAACATACAGCTATTTGATCTTCATTTCAACAATATTGACAGATAAAGGTGATATAATATAACAAATATCATGAAACATTTACATTTTGTAGTCCATTGTATAATTTAAATAAACATAAATGCAAATTTCGCACGTGGATAAAGTAAGTACACCCCGACATTTATCACTACTTCAAATACCTAAAATTAGAATCGGGTGCACCAGCTCAGGTGCAAATGATTAGAACATCGTTAGGGAGGATCTTGGAGGAACCTGTCTTATTTAAACCTCAGACATTTCGTTTGGTTTGCTCTTTGTTGGTTAGGTGTGCGGTGTCGCCATGCCTAGATCAAAAGAGCTCTCTGAGGCCTTCAGAAAGAAGGATATAGATGCCTACGAGTCTGGGAAGGGATTTAAAAAGATCTCCAAACAATTTGAAATCGATCATTCAACTGTCCGGAAGATCATCTACAAGTGGAGAAGATTCCAAACAACTGCCAACTTGTTCAGGCCAGGCCGCCCCAGCAAGTTCAACCCGAGAGCAGACCGCAAGATGCGGAAAGAAGTCTCTAAGAACCCCAGAATGTCATCACGGGACCTACAGGTAGGTCTTGCCACTGTTGATGTCAAAGTGCACGAGTCCACCATTAGAGAGAGGCTGCACAAATTTGATCTACATGGGAGGTGTGCCAGGAGGAAACCTTTGCTCTCCAGAAAGAACATCAGGGCAAGACTAAAGTTTGCCAATGAACACCTAGGCAAAGACCAACACTTCTGGAACAATGTGCTCTGTGCTCTGAACAATGTGCTTTGACTCATCTGAGTCAAAGGTAGAGCTATTTGGCCACAGTACCAGAGGACATGTTTGGCGAAAACCAAAGACAGCATTTGACCACAAGATCCACATGCGAAATTTGCATTCATCTTTATTTAAATTATACAATGGACTCCAAAATGTAAATGTTTCATAATATTTGTTATATTATATCACCTTTATCTGTCAATATTGTTGAAATGAAGATCAAATAGCTGTATGTTGAAATATGTTGAAAAAGTCAAAACTTTACATGGGGTGTACTTACTTTTTCACATGACTGTACATGGCAATTGGCAATGTTTTCCATAATTATGTAAGGCTAATGGTTGTTACTAAATTCAGATGTGTTTATTTCCTCCACCCTTTCCGCCTCGTTCTGTTAAAATTGAAAAATCTCTCAATGTGCCCCCAGGTTCTTCGAATCTTGCTCATCCGGAAGTTATGGAGGTGCTGAGTGCTGCTGTTGGGGCAGCGAGGCTGGGTGATGGTGCAATTCCACTGATGGAGATCCTCAGGAAGAAGTCTGGCATAACCTGTAATGTCCTGCAAGCTGTAAGGCCTGTGGATTTTGAAACTTGATAGTTTTTAAGAGTTCAATCTTTTCCACCCTGTCTTTACTCACACGATGACATAATAATGGAGGAAAATATCTTCAGAGATGTCGATTTAAATATATTGCGTAATGGTCTGCCACATCCGCCAACATGTAAAATGTTCGGCTAACATGACGTCGCTTGAGGTTTGTTTTTGATCTTTAAACGTTGGTTCGTGATGCACAGTAGCTGAAATGAAAAAAGAACTTTCTCCTTTACTGTTATAACTTGACAGTTCATAGAACACCTAAGAGAAAAAGGCGGGGTCTGCGGGAAAAGTCTGCGGTCTTGTCTGCGGTCTTGAGAAAAAAAGGACATGGGCGGGGTCTGTGGGAAACAATTTTGATTGGTCGAGATGACGTAAAATGCCATAATTTTTCCAAGTATTGCTAAATGAAAGAGTTTTGAAAGTGTTAAAAAAGGCGATTTTTGTTCTATAGTCTTCAAGTATATAATCAAATTGAAATAAAACAAAGCTTTTTTTTCAGAAGTTTATCGCTGTTGATGCAGCATCTTTTACACCACCTTATTAGGCCAGCAATAGATGCATTTATAAAATTGGTTGTGATGTCTGTCCGTCTGTTCATCCGTCCATCCATTAACTTTTTTCTATTTTTGCTATTCCTCCTTTATCACGTGGCTGACTGTTCTGAAACTTGACACATGAATCACAAGGCAGTGGCCCACAAAATCACTCAGACTTCGACTTTTCGAATTTGGATCATGGGGGCTCCCCGTAGGGGGTCACGGGGGGAGGGGGGAGGCAGGAGGTTAACCCTAAGCACTTCGGATCTCTACTCATCCCTGATTTACCAACTGATTGCTCTGAAATCCGATACAGCCCTTCTACTCATGGACTGCAGGATCACCCAGTCTTTGATCTTTTGATTTCATATCAGAGGGGCTCCTTGGGGTGGGGTGGAGGAATTGTCAGTGGTCTGAACTACAACCTCGAGATGAGCGTGATTAGAAATAGGTGGTGATGATTGAAGATGAATGAACTACAACCTATTTTTTTATGATGTTGTTAGTTCTTCATGATGTCCTTAAATCGGTAAGTTTCCTGTTTGGAATGATTTTCAGTTTTCTTTGACTGCCAGGCAGACAGAGTAAAAGATTACCTCACTGCCCTCTACTGAATATAATTTGTGTACATTCGCTGGTGCAGTTATTGTCCCCCATCGCACAGCGGAGCAAAAGGGGGACTATGGTTTTCCCCTCCGTCCGTCCGTGCGTGTTTGCGTGCGGGCGTGCGTGCGTGCATAAGCGAAGGACCGCATTCGAATTTGGTGTGGGTGCAACCCACGTCAAAATCCAAGATGGCCGCCGCCATGTATGTCTGATGCCATGTATGTCTGAACCTTGTGAGATGAATATCTTGAAAAATAGGCGAAGTACCAACTTCTAATTTGGTGCGTGGGTGTATCTCGGCATAAGGAAGAACGCTATTGGAAATTGGGTCGCCACGTCAAAATCAAAGATGGCCGCCACCATATATATGTCTGAACCTTGTGAGCGAAATATCTTGAAAAATAAGCGAAGTACCAACTTCTAATCTGGTGTGTGGGTGTATCTAGGCACAAGCAAGAAGGCTGTTTAAAATTGGGTCGCCACGTCAAAATCCAAGATGGCCGCCTCCATGTATGTCTGAACCTTGTGAGCGAAATATCATATCATAGCATGTTTTCTGCGTCTTCCACTTTGTCAACTCACATCACTTCTCCGACGGGGGACCTAGGCGTAACGCTTGTTCCTGTTGTAATGTTCCGAAGGCTAGAATGACGATAAGAGGTTAGACTCTTAGAGTGACTAAATTGCGAGAATAACTGCAGGTTACTGAATGCTTTTTCCGAATCTCTTCTGTCCTGAGTCAGCCTGCCCTCGGTGACTCCCTTATGCTGTTCACTTGAGCGATACAACACGTGTAATCTTGCAATGCAATATTGTACTCCTGAAGGCAGCGGGCCGACGGGAGTTGTGGGAGATATGTTGAAGGCAGCAGGAAGTTGGGGTGTGAAGAGAATGACAGAGATCTGTAATCTGGTGGTGAAAGAAGGCCGCATTCCAGTGGATTGGGAACCGAGTACCCTCGTCCCTCTATACAAGGGGAAAGGTGACCCTCTGGAGTGTGGCTCGTACCGAGTGATAAAGTTATTGGAGCATGGAATGAAGGTATTGGAAAGGGTGTTGGAAAGGAGGATAAGGAAGAAAGTGAAGATCGACGAAATGCAGTTTGGATTTATGCCAGGAAGAGGAACGACAGATGCGCTTTTCATTGTGAGGCAGTGCAGGAGAAGTACATGGATAAGAGGAAGAAGTTGTTTTTTGGGTTTGTTGATCTGGAGAAAGCATTCGATAGGGTTCCACGCAATGTATTGACATGGGCATTGAGGAAGTTAGGAGTGGAGGAATGGTTGATCAGAGTAGTGATGGCAATGTACAAAAGAGCACGCACAGCTGTAAGGACGAAGGACGGGAACAGTGGTGAGTTTGAGGTGAAGGTGGGAGTGCATCAGGGGTCGGTACTAAGTCCACTACTATTTGTAGCTGTGATGGAGGTGCTGGCTCAGAACGTAAAGGAGGGTTTACCGTGGGAGTTGTTGTATGCAGATGATCTGGTGTTGATTGCGGAAAGTATGGATGGACTGAAGGAAAAGATGAACAAGTGGAAGGAATGTATGGAGACAAAAGGTCTGAAGGTGAATATCGGAAAGACAAAGGTGATGGCAAGTGGTAAAGCATGTGGTGAGGTGGAAAGAACTGGGAAGTGGCCGTGTGCTGTGTGCAGGAAGGGTGTCGGAGTGAACTCCATTCAATGTACAATGTGTGCTGAGTGGGTTCATAAAAAATGTAGTGGTCTGAGAGGGTCATTTACCAGTGTGGCAGCTACATTCAAATGTAAGGTGTGTGCAGAGGGAGCTGCAGATGGAGGAAATGTTGAGTTGGATCTTGGAGACGGCGTGAAGCTGGAAGGTGTGAAAACATTTTGCTACCTCGGAGACATGCTGAATGGAGAAGGTGGATCAGACTCGGCAACGGTTGCTCGAGTGAGATGTGCATGGAAGAAGTTTCGGGAACTGAGTGGCGTGCTGATGAGGAGGAGAGTGTCGCTGAAGCTGAAGGGAAAGGTGTATGCTGCATGTGTGAGAAGTGTTATGATTTATGGGAGCGAGACATGGGTAATGAACGTAGAGCAGCAACGAAGGCTGGAAAGGGTGGAAATGCGAATGGTTCGATGGATGTGCGGAGTATCGTTGAGAGAGAGGAAGACAAATGATGAATTGCGAAAGATGATGGGAATATTGCCTGTGATTGATGCTGTGAAGAGGAACAGGTTGAGATGGTTTGGTCATGTATTGAGGAAGGATGAAAGTGACTGGTTGAGAAGAGTGATGGAAGTTAATGTAGAAGGAAGTAGAGGACGGGGAAGACCGAGAAAGACTTGGCTAAAGATGGTGGAAGAAGAAATGCGGGCAAGGGGGTTAACAAGGAGAAATGCAGAAAATAGGGCAAAATGGAGAAGATTGTCATGGGGACCGCAAGGCTAACCCCCACTCTCGCAGGGAAAATGGCCTTAAAATGCATGTTGTTGTTGTTGTTGTTGTTGTTGTTGTTGTTGTTGTTGTTGTTGTTGTTGTTGAAGGCAGCGGCACTGACAAGACCCAAATTGCCCTTTGCACCTCTCTCGTACCACTTCCCCAAGTCAGATCTTCTGTACTTTTCAGTGACCTCATCATAACTTACTAAATCAACAGATTAGGGGCCTACTAGTCCCACCCAGTGCCTCCCACTTCTTTGCATCACCTGGAATCCATTTGAAAACAGTGGGATTAGCTGTGTGCCGGTGAATCGTGTGATGCAGGTATCAGTAGGCCGATTTCAAGCAGCTGTAAAAATGTACAGACTCATAAACAGCATTGAGATGTAAGTTCCGTGATCTTGTTTGATCAGCAGTGATCTCCTCTAGGAACTAATGTGCTGATGTTGGTCTATACTGGCAGGTTTTTTGTTCGTAATGATGAACAAAACTATTTAAATTTAATAATCAGCAGATGGTTGGCTATGACAAAATATTTTATTGATTTTGAAGTTATTACCTAAAGTTTGAAGAATCCTCACCTGTATCTGCAACAGCTCGTGACACTAGACTCATTCATAGTAGCAGCTCAGTCACAGCTCGATAGATACCTCTTTAAAATGTAATTTGTATTAAAATAAATGTTTTATTTGTATGTCACCACCAAGAAGATTACATAATATTGCATCACATGTGAACAAAACAAACAAAAAAAGTTTTTGTTTAGGCCAAACGGATCCAAATCGGCCATATTGGCAACCTACTTCCAAGTTGTTCCCATGCATTTCCGGATATGTTTTTCGGCACCAATTTCTGTTTAAAGTTTAAAAAGCTCCTGTTGTGATTTGCCCGGGTTTTATGGTTGTGTTTTGTTTTTTTCTCTCATAGGGTTATCTGGGCTGCTCTTAAACCGAATGTCTGGCACAGTAACTCCAGCCGGGAATAAGCACTTTTATTACTCCGCGCGTGTGAAGCGAAAAGAGGGGTTGAGCAATTTGTCTTTGTCTCTACAGGTGTCAGTTTATGATCGGGCAACTACTTGATTTCAATTGAATGTTATATTTTGAACATGAATCGGAGCACAAACATGCAGTTTCGCAGTATTTTGGCTCGGAATTTAGCAAATTGTATGGAATCTCATCCTGATCGCACGTGTAAGGTTATTTTTTTAGTCTGCCTGTGAAACAAAATTGAAAATCATTCCCAACAAGAAATTTATTGTTTTTGTTCCTTGACAAACAACACAAATAGCCACTAATAACTAATTTAATGGGTTAAACAAGGTGGTCTAAAAGACGCTGCATCCACGGCGGTAAACTTCCGGAATTTCTTTTCTACGACCTCTAATAATCTTTATTTTATTTCAATTGAATTATATACTCGAACACTAGAACACAAATCGCCTTCCTTATAATTTCAAAAACCATGCTATATATCGATGAATGTAGCATGAGAGGGTACAGTGTCGGGGAGAAGAAGAGGCCGCCAATATGGTGCCGATTTGGTGTTTCGTTCTCGGGTGATCAATAAAGCTTCCATCTCCTAAACCATGACTCAACGTCGTCTGATTACAGTGTATAAATAACTGTTTCAGTAGCGCTAAACGTCTGGATTTGTTTTAAATTCTCTTTAAAATCATTCATTAAAATTGAAGTACATACATAAACACTACGTGGGGTATCATGTTCTATGAACTCTCTAGTTGATGTAGTAATGACTTTGGCATCGGCAGCACAAAACGACCAACATGTACCAGTACCTCGTAGCGTCCCAGGTTACAAAATGTAATGTTTTGTAACCTGTTTGCATGTTTCTTTGAATAAATAAATAAATAATCCGTTACTCTCTTCGGGATACGGTATATTTGTTTTATTATATGTTGACTACGGGAGAAGAATGTACAGTTGAACAAGTGCATGGATATTTCGTTTTTTGACAGGTTTTATGCTTGGATTGTGCATTTCAAATCGAAGTGCATTTTATTTGTTGTTTTAGGTAAAACGTGGTATCGGGTGCAATTTCAGCTTTGGTCGATTAAACCATCTCATCTTCCTCCCCCATCCAAAACCTCGATCTTTTCTACCCCCGTTAATCCACACCAAATCCACCTGCTTCAAATTACGTTTTCTTTCCTGAAAATCCCTGTCGTGTCCATCTTGTTTATCCCGTGTACCCCCGACCCAGCCCTCTCCCTTCCCCAGATCTCCCGATGTCCCTGTTCTCCACTGTTGTCGTGCTTCCCTCTCTTTCCCCCTCTTGTCTCTCGCTCCCTTTATTATATGTTCTGTGCGTTAGCTCTTACACAAGCCTTGACCTGGTATACAAAACAAAAATCTCTTTTCACACAAGCTACTTTAGATTAATACTGGAAAGCTTCTGCCGGTTCAGATTTGAATATGAACTTAGTTTGAATTTGTCTTACTGGTCACTTCTTGGTTATTCAGGTGAAGGACAAGGAACAAATTGATCACCTGCAGGCAAAGCTGGAGGACCAGGAACAACAGCTGGAGAGTGAGAGAAATTTTACACAGGGCGCACGGCTGCGTATTCAGAAACTCGAGTTGGTAGGAAAATAATTTTCTTGCACAGTCACCGATAAATATGTTGAGCTTGCATAATAACTGTGTAATTGGGACACATTACAACCAGGTGGGGATAAAATGAATTATAAAAATTATTAATTCAATTGTAATGTCGGTACTTCTGTTGGCTCGCACGTGCTTCTTGCAGAACATCGTCAATAAGTTTTCTGGAGTGGATTCACCTCCAGCATTCCATTTCTCACTGTTCATGTTCTTATCAATTCTTATCACTGTTCTTATCAACCAATCCCCAGGAGTACCCATTGGTTTTGACTTCCTTATCCTCTCCAACTTCCTATCTGTCATACCATATATCTAAGTGACGACTATTTACATCTCTCGGCCAAGAAGGACCAACCTTTAACCATTATATCAACTGTCGTAATGCCAATTGGCTGGGTATCAGTACCTCCCTCATGAGTTGACTGGGCGTCGGTACTCTCACCATGACACTGCAGCAAAGTACTTCTGTGATTCGATCTGTGAACTTCCCGACCTGGATATTTCTATCAATGGTAAATCCTCCCTTCTGGACTCGGCAATGATAAACGTCCCAGCAAATGTCTCCTGCTCTTCCTCTGCTCCAATGGGTTCATCTGATCATGTGCTTATTTGAGTCAACATCTCATCTCTCCTCAGAGAGCCACCTTAACGCTGCTGAGTCTGGCAGTTCACTCAGAGACTGGCAGGGACGACAAGCAGCCATCTCACTTCAGAACTGGTCTCCCATATATACTGACCTTAATGTTAACTCAGTCTGGGAATTCTTTCACAGAATCCTCCTCTCATGCACAGATTCATCGCAATTCGTCTTCAATTATCCTACCCTTCTTCCACTGAATGGTACATTTAATCCTGCAGTGAGGCCTATTGAAGACTACTTGCTTCCTCTTCATCAAAGGAAAATCCGACCGAGGTCCATCTCGGATCACTCCACAAATCAGGTGTCCACAAAGCACTCCACAAGTATGTCCACTCTAAGGAAAGCCAGAAAACAACAACTGTCCAACCTCAGAACTGAACTTTCAAACTGGTATACCTCCTCTAAAACCTGGTGGTGCCTTGCTACATCTGTCTCTGGTGTATGTTCCCCTTCCATTCCTTCCCTCTCTTTAAATGGCACCTCAGCCGACTCCGCTCGTGATAAGGTAGAATGCCTCAATTCTGGGTTGACTTCCAAATCTCGTTCCCAATCCCTTGCTCTGTCCCCACCATACCCATTTGCACATCCCTATGATGTGATATGCTGCAGTCCTAGACCACACTGGAGAGCAAAATTGCATAAAACTTTAACTTTGCCCCTTTATTGCCATTGATTATGATTTGGTATGAATCATTGATTCAATTTTGAAGATGCACAGAGCAAATTCCCTGTGCCCCTTGGCACACTAATTGGCTCCGCACACTAATATGGCTTTAACTTTAAAAGGCATGATATTTATGAATTATTTTCTCAACAAGTTTCAAATGTTTGTTTCATTAGGTGGTTGTTGTTTCTGAGAAACCGAAACGCGTTCCCCGTTTTCTAGGAATTGGCGGCTGAGCATTCTGCAGTTTCTGAAGAAAAGGCCCATCTAGCCAATATGCAGATGTCATTCCAGAGCAACACAAATTCTTTGAAAATTCAGTTGAAGACCAAACAGGAGAAGCACACGGAGCAGCAAAGTATTGCGCTGCAGGAGGTGACCGCCAACAACATTAACTCATTCAATGACTTGATTGGTGGTTTGTTTGTTTGAATAAACACCATGTATGCTCTGTCTGCAGCTGAGTAAAGTGCACGAGCAGTATGAAGAGGCGGTGAAACGCCTGAAGCAAGAAGTCTCCATCTTGAAAGATGCTCTCAATATTGCCACCAGTCAACATGATGCAAAGTAAGCGAAGATGCGCGTGAGTGAAAATGGTGAAGGTGAACGCGTCTGTATCGCAAGTCATCCTTTTTCTTCCATAGTATTTACTTGCAGTTCAAGGTTTTGTACCATAGTTTGCTGTAGCTGTTGAACAGGATTTGGGGCCATCAAGGAGTGTGATGATTTCGGAGACACGAGTGACCTGTGCTTCTACTGGCAGACACGCGGCTGCGATGATCGATCTAAGGAAGCAGTGCAACCAGCTCCGCCAAGAATTGGCCGAAAAGGACCAGCAACTGCAGAAGGAGCGGGACGAGAATAAGAGCTTGGCCGCTGCCGAGAGGAATCTTCACGTTGACGTGGAGACGCTGCCGGTGAGCCGTGGGCCAGTAAGCTGAGGTAAACGGTGAAATATTTCCTGCATTATTTTTTTAATGCTTGCTTTAAAAATCGTCCTTCCATGCTAAGGTGAAGTATCTTGATTTCAGGTTCACTTCACTTTACAAATGAAATTCTTGAGGGGAAATAACTGAATGGATGAAAACAAATGTATTCTTCCACCAAGGAATGAATTCCGACAAGTTGAATGAGTGTATAAGGATTACTCCTCACCCTCTCACCTCAATTTTTTTTTCATAAATGCATGCTACACACATTACCATGGCAATAGCTTGTCTAAACATCAAAATATCCAGACATCTTCCCATTCTTAAGTTTTGTTCAAAATTCACTGGAACAGCAGTTAGCAAGATTTGTAATCGGACTGGGTGGCATAATAGAGCAGCCATGCTGCGTCTGGGAAGTTGGCGACTCGACCGGCAGCTGAGTCGAGCCAGACTTCAACAAAGGTACGTGCTGCTTACTTGCTTAGCGCTCAGCATTTCAAAAGCATAGAGCACGGATGAACAAACAATTGTGCAGGCCTGATGGGACCTTGCGTCTGCCTGTCCGCATGCTCGTCCCCTAGCGCTTTCCCGCCCGTCTGCGATAGGGGATGATCTGAGCTAGTGGAGAACAGCGGTCTTGAAATCCTGGAGGGAAGAGTGGGACTGAACATACTGTTGAAATTGGTTCCATGGGCAACAAAAAAAGGGGAACAAATGAGTGTATTGAACGGTGAGCCTGGATTTTTGGAGTTTAACAAGGAGGGTTTCTAGCGGACCATGTGCGTCCTGCAGAAACTTGAGAGGGGCAGAGCCAAGAGAGGGCAGAGGGTACAAGACCAAAAAGGAAGCGGTAGAATCGAGGCCACCAACCTGTCTGCGATGCAAGAGTATTAGGCTGAGACACAGCTTCATCACCGGAGATCCCAATGATTTTGTGAGGCAGGAACACCAGCCCAAAAGGGAGAGCCATACTCCAAGCAGTGAAGTGAATGAAGGCCTTGTAGGTTGTCAGAAGTCCAGATTGACCAAGGAAAGACCTTGAGACCATTCTTTCTTGGGAGAGTCCAGACTTGGTCCCCAGTACCTACTATTTGTCCTGACATTTGATGTTCCTCTCATCACCACCGATGCCTAGGAAATGACTGAAGTGGCTGAGCGAGCAATATGAAACGGTTTTACCAGCATATTTTAAGGAGCAAACAAGTCGAGGGACACTGTGTTGAAATCCAAAACAAAAGAAAAAGCATGCCTTTCTTAGACCACTGTGCATGTAGTTCCCATGACACTCTTTTTTTTTTTTTTTTTTTTTTAATGCCCTTGTATTTCACCCAAATTGCTGAAACCCTGACAACGGAACTTTACGTACCGGATCCTCGCAAAATTGGAAAGGCCTCACACACTTTGTTTTATTGTCGCACACATTTGCAATGCTAGGTTGTATTTTCATTCTTAGGCTCTCAAGATTGATTTGCAGGAACAGCTGCAACAGTCAAGTGAAGAACTGCACTCGATCAAGTCTCGTAATGGAGATGTCAAGGCAGCTTGGGAACAAGCGGGGAACGAGCTGCAGAGGATGAAACTTCGCTGTCTTGGTTAGATTTGCTATAAATTGTTGAAACATTGGGTTTTACCTCCTTTGTGAAGCTCTTCAAAGGGGAATTCCACACCGGATGTCTGTTTTTATGTTATTGCTTTATCCCTGTGTTAATTGTTTTGAACCCATTCCCATCTCGTATTCTTATCTTTTTGAGTATTGGCGAACCCCCTTCTCCCCCCCCCCCCCCCCCCCATCCCAGCCATGTGTCCCACAGCGATCCCTCTCACCCCCCCAGCATTCAGCACCCCCACCCTCCTCCCCACGTCATGTGTCCCGCGGCCACTCCACCCCAGCAGTTTTGCCCCGTCCTCCCCCCAGCCATGTCCCACTGCTCCCACCCCCATTGAACTCGCTGCTGCTGGTCCTGTTGCCCCTTCACCCCAGAACTCGCTGCTGCGGGTCCCACTGCCCATATCGAACCCCCTGCAGTGGATCCCATTGTCACCTCCCACCCCCGGACCATCTGCCGCGCTGGACCGCCCATCCCCCCCGAGCCACCTGGCGTGTGTCCCAGGGGTCCCAGCCCTCCTATTTTTCCTATTTATTCCTACTTTTTAATAGGATCCTATAAATCTCCTATTTTTTGGTGGAAATTCCTATTTTTCCTATTTTTTAACCCTCAATGTTCCAAAATTTAAATTGATATATTAATTAGTAGAATTTCTGTATCTAAGCGTCAGAACAGACATTCCTATACCAATCGTCAGCCATGGAATTGCTTTCTGGGTCCATAATCGCAAGACAAATTTCCAAAACGACTTTAAGCTCAAATCCCCGAAGAACATATGTCTCTTTGTCTTTTTCTCGAAAACCGTTTGTTCGATCGATTTCACAAGTGGTGAGTGCATTTTTGAGGACTCAACAAAGTGCAGTGTTGAGGAAAAATTGAGTATGCAGTGATGACGTCACAAATAAATACTGTACGAAGTGGAGGCATGTCGTTTACACCATGGTGTAAAGTACGTGTTGTTATTGATCTCGACTGGAAATGATATGTATATCTTATGTATATTATGTTATTGTTATTTTTGACTTTGTCCTAATATTAAGTATATCCTTCCAAACAATTTTTACCTTTATGATTCGTGCTTCATGCTATTCAGTAACAGAATTATAAAAGATAAAATGAGATGAAAATAATATAACTATGTTTATCACGCATTTCTCTTGGATTATCTCATATACTTTGTGAAGAATGACTGAATGATACCTTGACCATTATCATTGTCCTTTGTCTTATTTCAAAAGTTCAGCTGAGCTCAATTTTTAAGGTTTGTACTTTACTTAGAGTAACAAAATCAACTGTGAACTTTGCGGTTATTCAGTTATTACTAACAACCTTTCCCTAAAGATTCTACCTGAAATTGAACTTTTCTACTAATTTGCTAAACATTGACATTTGATACTACATGTTTAACTCAATCTTTCGCTTATTACAATGAGATTGTATTTTGCCTAAAACTAATAGTATTTGGCAAAGAACTAATTCAATCGACAATTCACACATTTCATCATTTAATTGCAGATAATAAAGAAGGACCACGACACAAAATAGGGATTACAACTTAATTCTGTATACTTTCGTGTGGTAGTTGCATATTCAGCTTTTAACAAAATTACAGTAGAATTAAAATTTACATACGCAATGCTGCACAATAGGTAATGCAAGCAATGTAGGACAATAAAAAAACAAACAAACAAAAAACAATAAAGACTGTTAAAGTCTTGTTGTTTCATAATCACCTTTTTTTTTTTTTTTTTTTTTTTTTTTTTGTATACAGATCGAGGCTCGTGAAAGAGCGAAAATTAATCACACAGAAAGACAAACAGACACATAAAACAAATAACATCGGGAGCGGTAGACAAGATGGGGAGAGAGGGGGAAGGACACAAACACAACATTTGAGAGCAGGGACCGAGAGACATGGAGACATCGAGAGATCTGTGGGAGGGAGAGGGCTTTGGGGGGGAGGCATGTGAAGGGGGGAGGCATGTGAAGGGGGGGAGGCATGTGAAGGGGGGGGGTGGGAGAGGTATAAACATATGGACACTGCCAGGATTTCCAGGAAATAAGTTGGAATTTCAAACAAGGTGGATCTGGGGTGAATTAGTGGGGGTAGAAAAGATCAAGGTTATGGATGGGGGAAGATAAGAGATCGTGGTGAACAGCTGTTTTAAAGACCTGGAGGGAGGAGAGGGATTGAAGGGAGTGTGGGAGTTTGTTCCACAGGCGGGAGAAAAGAGGAATGAAAGAGTGAAGGTGAGCAGAGAGCCGAGATTTCGGCAGTTTAACCATCAGAGGGTTGCTGGCAGATCTTGTGCGACCTGTAGGAATATTTGGGGGACAGAGCACGGAGAGAGCTGGGGGAGCAAGGCCGGAGAGGAGTCGGTGGAAGACAGAAAGACCACCTACCTGCCTGCGGTGAGTGAGTGAAAGGCCCTCAGAGATAGCTTCATCGCGGGAGATTCCAATGATTTTGAAAGCTTTGGATTCAACAGCGTGAAGCCGAGCCAGGTGTGAGGCAGGAGCACCAGCCCATAGGGGAGAACAGTATTCCATTGAGCTGCGGATGAAAGCCTTGTATGTGGTGAGGAGCTCAGGTGTGCCGAGGAAGGACTTCGCACGACGGAGGATGCCCAGTCGGCGACTGGCTTTGGAGGCCAGCTTGGAAATGTGGTTTTCCCAAGAAAGATCATGGCAGATAGTGAGACCCAAAAGCTTGAGTGACAGAACTTCTTGGAGAGGATTGTTGAGAAAGTAGATGGGAGGGTTGTCCAGTCGATCTTTCCGGAGAGACATAGTAAGAGAGTGAGATTTGGCAGGATTGAAAGACATGTTCCACTTGTTTGACCAGTCTGTGATTTTGTCCAGGTCTTCAGAGAGTGAGGAGGCTGCAGACTGCCTATCTGAGGGAAGAGGAATGGAGCGGCAGAGAGTGGAGTCATCAGCAAAGAGATAGAGAGGATTTTCCAGAGAGTCAGAGAGATCATTGATAAAGACCAGAAAAAGCACAGGGCCCAGCACACTTCCTTGGGGAACTCCAGCCTGAACAGGAAGGGGAGATGAGAGAAATCCATTCAGGGCCACACGTTGACTACGACCAGAGAGGAAGTCCGCAAGCCATGCATGGAGATTTCCATGGATACCATAGGAGGAGAGTTTGGTGAGCAGAGCTGGGTGCCAGACCGTATCAAAGGCCCTTGATATGTCAAGGGAGACAGCTCTGATTTCCTGTTTGGCATTCAGGACCTCCATCCATTGTTGAGACAGCAGAAGCAGCATGTCCAGAGTAGAGTGACCTGGTCTGAAACCAAATTGATGATCAGAGATCAAGCCATTGGAGAAGAGGAAAGATTTCATATCCGAAGCAATGATGGATTCCATGACTTTGCTGATAATTGGGAGCAGGCTGATTGGTCTGTAGTTGCAAGGATCTGTTTTTGCACCTTTTTTGTGTAAAGCGGTAATGTTAGCTGATTTCCAGGATGCTGGCAGATGACCTTGAGCAAAAGATAGGGTGAAAAGAACAGAGAGAGGGTGAGATAGAGCGGCAGAGCAGGATTTTAGGACCCGTGGGCTGATGCCGTCTGGTCCAGTTGCAGAATCAGAGTCGAGGTTTGACAAAAACTCCTCCACCTTGTCAGGAGAGAAGGACACAGAGTCCAGGAGCATTTGGGTTCGACTGGGAAAGGTGGGAACAGAGAGAGATGGGTTTGGGACTAAGGATTTCGAGGCGAACACAGAGTTGAGGCATTCGGCTTTGTCACGTGCGATGTCAACTGTGTGGCCATTTGAGGTAAGGGAGGGGATGGAGGGGGAACAAACACCAGAAACGGATTTGACCAGACGCCACCAGGATTTGGAGGAAGGAGACAGGTTTGAGAGTTCATTCTTGAGTGAGGAGAGATAGTGCTTCCTGGCACTCCTGAGGGTAGACACACACTTGTTCCGAGCTTGGTGGAAGGAACTGAGATTTCCTTCAGTTGGATTAGCCTTCCAAGAGGCAAAGGCAAGTTGTTTCAGGGCAACTGCCTCACCACAAGATTCAGTGTACCATGGACGGGAGGAAGGGTAAGACAATTGAAGGCGAGATGGGATAAATCTGTGCATGAGAGAGATCAGTTTGCTTTGGAAGAATTCCCAGGAAGAATTGATGTCAGAGGCAGTGGAGATGGGAGACCAATCCAGACGATTGATGGCTGCTTGAAGACCGTCCCAGTCGGCCTGAGTGAAATGCCAGACTCGTCGACGCTGAGGAGGCTCTCTGAGAATGGCCAGAGAGATGTCCACTTTGACAAGCACATGATCAGAAGAACCGATTGGAGCAGAAGAAGAGCAGCAGACATTAGCAGGGAAGTTTGTCATAACCAAGTCTAGAAGAGAAGATACTCCATTGGCTGAGATCCGGGTCGGGAAATTGACAGATTGTGTCAATCCCAGTGAGTCACAGAAGTCCTTTGCTGAGGTGCCATGACTAGTGAGAGAGGAACCCACACCCAACCAGGTGGCATGATGACAGTTGAAGTCACCACATATGAGGAAGAGAGAGTTGGGATGAGTGGATAGAAGTTGGTCCATGTTGTCAGACATTGAAATGTAGATGGAGTCATCACTGTTTGGGGGACGGTACAGAACACATATGAACAAAAGGTGGGAGCGGAGAGGAAGCCGTAACCAGAGGTACTCCTGCGGGTGAGGAGGAAAGAGAGCAGTGCAAGGAGAGTGAGGAAGAGAGTTTTTGACAAAGATAGCCACCCCACCACCAGGCCGAGGCTCAGGTCTATCATACCGGAGGAGGGAGTAACCAGGAAGAGATATTAAGGAATCAGAGACATCTTGAAGGAGGAAAGTCTCTGTTAAGCAGATCAAGTCTGGATTGTCAGAAGCAACCTGTATGGAGAGATCAGTCAGGTTTGAGCGAAGGCCCCGGATGTTTGAGGTCCATACCGTTAGTGAAGAGAGAGGGGGAGCATCGGGTACAGGACAGGGGAGGGGAGGAGTAGGGTAAGATGAAGGATGAGAGGGGGAGGTAGGGAGAGCAGTTGATAGTGTTTCAGATGTTGCAGAAGAGTTCCAAGAAAGGGAAGGATGAGGAGGATGAAAGGTTTGCTGGTGAAGGGATGCGGCACAGTGAGGGGTTGTTTGAGGGGGGGCAGAGGAAAGTAGAAGGTTTGGGGGGGTGGAGGTATGAGATAGAAGGGAGACGAAGTGGGGAGGAGGCAGCTTGGAGGAGGAGGGGGGAGGAGAGAGAATTGGAGAGGAATGGTATGGGGGGAGAATTGAATGGGAGGGATTGGGGGGGAGTTTTGAAGGGGAGGAGTGAGGGGGGAGTTTAGGAGGGGAGGGGCAAGGGGGGAGTTTTGGAGGGAAGGGGAAAGGGGGGAGATCAGGAGTGGAGGGGCAAGGGGGGGATTAGAAGGGGAGGGGCAAAGGGGAAGTTTAGGAGGGGAAGGGCAAGGGGGGAGTTCAGGAGTGGAGGGGCAAGGGGGGAGTTTAAGAGTGGAGGGGCAAGGGGGAAGTTTCGGAGTGTAGGTGCAAGGGGGGGGATTTGGATGGGAGGGGCAAGAGGGGAGTTTAGAAAGTGGATGATTAATGAAAGACGAACATTGATAACAAATTGGGTTTGTTGTGATTTTCAAGTTAGCAATCCGGTTCAGGATGATGGAGGAGGGATGGAATGAATGTGAATTTAGACCATGTAGTGAGGGAGACGTATAAGATATTGAATTTCTTTTTTTTGAAGTGGAATGAGTTGGAGAGGAAATTGAGAAAAGCCTTTTAAATAGGAAGAAAAACAGCGTGTTGTAATATACCACTGAATAAAAAACAGAAGGGGAAAGGTTAAACATATTTAAAAATATTTAAACAGAACTATGAACAATCTTATATGCACAAAAATACCAACGGGGGGAGAGCCGAGAGGGACCACCACGAGTCACGTGAACAGGGCAAACGGTGGATGGCAAGGAGATAATGGGGGTGGGGCGAACAGCACACCTGGACAGAAAATACAGGATGAGACAACAGTACACGTGGAGAAAATAAAATAAATGTTTTTGTTTTTTTTTGTTTTTTTTTGGGGGGGGGGGGTGGGGAATTAGAACGTTAGACAGTATTATGTTCGGGGTAGAAGGGAAAAAACCAAGAGCCTAGCAAAACACACTTAAGTTAACAAAACACCGACGGGGGTACAACTACAAGGCCACACACAAGGGCAGAAAACGATTAATTAATTACGAGTTACAGGAAATTCAAACCAAAACTAACTATAATCAAACAATATCACATGGACGATAAAATAACGAATTGAAATTTGACAATCTATCTGGGGAAATGGGGGAGAAACACGTGGTCGAAGAACGAACGAACGAATAAGAATGAATAAACGAATGAGCACAGAGAAGGTAGTCTTTTTTTTTTGTTTTTTTTGAGTTGAGATTTACATAAGGAAGTAGGCTTTGGGGTGGAAAGACTGCGAAAACAGAGAACGAAAGTTATTGGTAATGCGGTTATCTGAAGATAGTACAACAACAATACCAAAGATACATAATTGAATTGTCATCGCTTAGCTTGAACTCAGATTAGTGTTCAAGCTATTCAGCAGTGGAGAAAATGCAATTATCGGGTGGTAAACATGTTAGGACATGTTATTTATCATCTTTCTTGTTTCAGGTATAATCTGCAGACCGGTAAGAAATTTGTTGATTTGCCTTTAAATTACTTTGTTTGTTCTCATTATTTTACTAACTTATGTTTCAGTTTTGAAAAAAAAAACTGTTTGGTTCACAGTTCTTTCCACTTCATGCGTTAACAGGTTAGGATTTTCTATGCTAATTCATTTAATCTTATCTCATATTTGTTTTCTTTTTGACAGGTATACTCCCAGCAGTATAATGCCTGGTGGGAGAACTAAATTTAACCCAGAGTGGTTGAAAAGTGGACATGGATGTAGGCTTTCTGACTGGTGTCAGCCTAGCAAGTCCTCAGTGTTCTCAGCTTACTGCTCGTTGTGCCATTCGGAAGTGAGGTGTGACAATCAGGGTGTGAAACAACTGACACAACATGCCCAAAACAAAGGGCACCTGAAGCGTGCGAAGGAACTGCTGGGTGGGTCACAGACGTTGCTGACATTCGTTCAACCATCAGGGTCAGCTTCTACAGATGAGCCAAGTCGTGCAGCTTTAGTCTGTATGTCCAAAAAAGACGCTATTACAAAAGCAGAACTTCTATGGACATTGAAAGTTGTTCGTTCGAATCTGAGCTACTCTTCCTGTGACGGTTTGAAGGATCTTCTGCAGGCAATGTTTCCTGGTGTTATCCCGGATGGTTTCTCAATGAGCTCATCGAAAGTTTCATATCTCATTAGCGAAGCCACAGGTCCTTATTTTCAGGACATGATAGTCACTGATGTTAAGAATTCAGCTTCTGGCTTCAGCCTCATGTATGATGAAACCACCAATAAACAGAACTTGAAGCAACTAGAAATCCGTGTACGGTATTGGTCTGATGCCGAGGAACAGATATTAGTATTTCACCTCAAAACTTACCTCATGGGTCATGCAACTGGAGAAGATTTGTCCAGGAAAATAATCTCTGCCTTGGATGAATCGAAACTGCAGCTTCAGGATATTATCATGCTCGGCAGTGATGGGCCTAATGTGAGCACCACTGTGTGGAGACAGATTGACAAAGCCATTCTCGACAACAGGGGCCCTGGTCTCCTTGATGTAGGGACATGTACTCTCCATACAGTACACAATGCTTTTGCCAAAGGACTTGCAGAGTACTGTGGAAACCTAACTGAGCTTGCAGTGGACATTTTCTACTGGTTCAAAGGCTCTGCTGCTAGATCTGATGATTTTCAAGACATTCAGCATAAATTGGGTGCTGTTCCAAAAAAGCCTTTGAAGCATGTCGAGTGCAGGTGGTTGACACTGGGACCTGCAGTGGAGCGGCTGATAGAGATCTGGGAATCTCTCAAAGAGTATTTCTTGGTATTTCTTCCAAAGCAGCAGCCAAAGGACATGTTTAAACCCAGGTACAAAAGAATCAAAACAGAACTACAGCGACCGGAAATAAAAGCTCAACTGCATTTCCTGAAGTTCTTGGCAGCAACATTTGCAGAGTTCCTCACCTTCTTCCAGTCAGAGCAACCACTTGTGCACATTCTATATGACAAACTCCATGACCTGCTCAAAAAACTGATCAGAAGAATTATGAAGACTCCTTCAGTTGATGCTGTGAAAGACATCTCAAACCTTGATGTTTCCATTGTTGCAAACCAGCTGGAGAATGAATCCATGGGTGTGGGAGAGGATACCCGACGGTGTATCGCTAAGTTGAAAGTCTCTGAGAGGGAAAGGATGTATCTTGGGATGAGGAAGTGCTACCAGGCAGCCATAGTACACCTACAAAAGAAGCTTCCATTGACAAACAAAATCCTGAAGAATGCCAGATGTCTGCAGCCACAAAACAGGACTGCTGCATGGTCTCTTGAATCAGCCAAGAGCCTGTCCAGACAGCTGAAGAGGAATATTGACAGTGACAGCATTGCAGATGAATGGAAGGTGTACCAAGAGGAAGCCATTCCTACTGACTGGTCCCAGGAAACACAGGAGAATGAAGAAGAAGTCTGCATGAAGAGAGTGGACAGTTACTGGGGAAAAGTGTTGGCTTTAAAAGGCTGTACGGGAAACTGTAAATTCCCCCAAGTGAGACAAATGATAAGGATTGTCCTTGCACTGTCTCACGGAAACAGTGACGTGGAACGCGCGTTCTCAATCAGTGGGAAAAGTGTCACCAAGGAGAGAGTTAGTCTGAGCGAGGCATCAATCAATGGTCTCCTAGTCTAGTAGGAAGACTAGGTCCCCCTGCACCCCCCGGAGATATACTTCTAATCAGTGTTTCTAGATTGGAAACAATGTGTAGAAAATGACTAGCTATGGCCCCAAGCTGAAAAAATGTCCCACATACCATTTTTATGCAAATTACTGCTGCCATTATCAAAAAAAGACTAGGTCCCCCTGCACCCCCCCGGAGATATACTTCTAACCAGTGTTTCTAGATTGGAAAAAATGTGTAGAAAATGACTAGCTATGGCCCCAAGCTGAAACAATGTCCCACATACCATTTTTATGCAAATTACTGCTGCCATTATCAAAAAAACGATTTTTGACATATCTCAGCCAATATTGCAGATAATTGAAAAATGAAGGTGTCTAGACCCATGTTTTGAAGGGCATAGATCATGATAGAACTATTCATAACATGATTACATGTGTCTATGGTATACTAGTATGCTAATTAGTGCTTTATTTACAAAATAATCACAGTTTTACGAAATAATAGACTCATATTAAGGTCCGTCTACACAGACGTTAACACAAAGTTTTATTTTTCTAAATACCCTGTGAAATTCACCGAATGCCCTGTGAAACCTGGGATTCTTCTCCAGCTTTTTCAAGGGCCCGACTTTTCCCTTCCCTTTGAAGGCACTGGTGCAGTCTTCTCCGCTGAACACATAGTACCCCAGGAGAGTGGCACAGTAGTCCTCTCCCAGGGATTCTGCCAGCTCAGAGACGTTGACAAGTTGGCGATGCTTCCCTGACCCTGTATCCAGGTACACCGTCAGCTTGATGTTGTGGGCATGGTGGAGCAGGATCAGGAGGATGTCTGTGTCCGGTGTTCTGACTACAGCGTTCTTGTATCCGATGGTAGCAGCATGATGGAGGTACAGAACCACCCTGGTATCAGTCTCTTCCTGGTTGCTGTAGATCGTGGGGAGTTCACGTACCTCGACCTGAAACACAAAAAGGCACCGCATTTCAATCACCAGTCACTGCCAGTTTCAGTATATCTCCGGGGGGTGCAGGGGGACCTAGTCTTTTTTTGATAATGGCAGCAGTAATTTGCATAAAAATGGTATGTGGGACATTTTTTCAGCTTGGGGCCATAGCTAGTCATTTTCTACACATTTTTTCCAATCTATAAACACTGATTAGAAGTATATCTCCGGAGGGTGCAGGGGGACCTAGTCTTTTTTTGATAATGGCAGCAGTAATTTGCATAAAAATGGTATGTGGGACATTTTGTCAGCTTGGGGCCATAGCTAGTCATTTTCTACACATTTTTTCCAATCTAGAAACACTGATTAGAAGTATATCTCCGGGGGGTGCAGGGGGACCTAGTCTTTTTTTGATAATGGCAGCAGTAATTTGCATAAAAATGGTATGTGGGACATTATTTCAGCTTGGGGCCATAGCTAGTCATTTTCTACACATTTTGTCCAATCTAGAAACACTGATTAGAAGTATATCTCCGGGGGGTGCAGGGGGACCTAGTCTTCCTACTAGACTATCCGTGCAACAATGGATGGCATGAGATTGTATGGTGACCGGCCCGAAATGGTCCCAGTCACAAAGGGACTCCTCTTGTTAGGACGTTCTGCTCACATGCACTATATGCAGAGACTTGAAGAAGAACGAAAAGCCAAGGAAGATGAACAGAAAGCCAGGGAGAAAACCAGGCAAGAGAAAGAAGAAAGAGAGAGAACAGCTAAGATTGCTGTAGAGAAGGCAGCGGAGCTGTCTCGTAAGAGCGAGGACTTGAAGAAAACAGTGAAATCTCTGGCAGCAAAAGAGTCATCTCAGCAGATGTCACTGACTGTTAGCAACAGTCTGCTTGATCAAGCAAATAAAAAGCTTAAGATGGCGCTTAAGAAAGGTGACATGACTGAAATTGCAGTAGCTCAGGCCATGCTTGAGTCTGCTCAGAAAAAGATTCAAGAGACACAGACTCGTATGGTGGAAACCAGGGAGGCGCAGAGAAAAGTGGAGAAGAAAAAGCAGACTTTGATAGAGTCCATGGTGGCTGCCAAAAAGAAGAAGTCATAGTTTTTGTTGTCGATGTTAAGACGGGTGGGCCCAAGTTCATTGGGGGTGTGTCCATGCCCATACATGTACATGTATTTGCATAGATCTTGCAGCAATAAAGCTACCGATGTTGTTCCAATGCTGAAATCTGTGCTATTACTTCCTAGTTTTTTCCTATTAAACTCCTATTTTTTGTGATCAGAATTCCTATTTTTCCTATTATTTTGTCAATCAAAGTGGCTGGGACCCCTGGTGTCCTGCCACCTTCCCGCCCTCCCAACAATCTGCCACGGGTCCTGCTGCCTCCACCTCGTACTGATCCGTCCTCCCTTCTGGGCCCAATATTTACTAAATTTCCACCCAATCTCATGTTCCTCTTCTGCCTTCATTGGCTCTTCTGGTCACTTTTTTTATCAAGTGTCATATCTCTCTGGCTATTGTAAGGGAGCATCCTCAACGATACAGGATATGTCTGTATGCAGAGGCCAACTGACAGGGACTTCAATCTGCCCTCTCAAAATTGGATCGGGTAACCATCTACGCAGCACCTCATATTTTCTGAAATTCCGACTTCTTTCCTGGAAGTCCTAGCTGTGTCCATGTATTTTCTACCTCTCCCATCCCCCATCCCCTTCCCACGCCTCCTCCCCCCAAGCCCCCTCCCTCCCACAGATCTCCCGATGTCCCTGTTCTTTACTATTGTACTTGTGTGCTTCCCTCTCTCTCTCTCTCTCCCCATCGTCTCCCGCTCCCTTTATTATATGTTTTATGTGTCAGTTTTTTTTTTTTTGTCATTAATGTTGGCTCTTACACGAGCCTCGATCTTGTATACAAATATATATATATATATATATATATATATATATATATATATATATATATATATATATATATATATATATATATATATATATATATATATATATATATATATACATATTGATTCTGCATGGAATACTTTCACAAAGGTCTACTTTGTAATGCACCGGCTTATCTGACAGTCAACTGTTGCCATCAATGGACCTCACTCCTCCCCTATCCCAATGGTGGTTGAAGTTCCCCAAGTCAATGTGTTGGGCCCAGTCTTGGTCCTCCTGTATACAAATTGCCTCTGATGCTCTGGGAAATCCTCTTCATTTTTGCAGACTCCACATTGTCATACTGGTAGTACCCATCTCTCTGATAGTTAGACAGCAGCTGTGTCTCTCTGCTGAACTGGAAATAACTAGATTCTAGTCTAATAAATGAAACGGGTGCTGCAATGCTGGAAAAATCCCAGTTTCACTCTATTGCTCTGGAATATGAACTCGCCGATTTCATTGGTCAACCACTGGAAGAGGTTGTCTCTTGAACTACTAGGCCTCGCCATCAGATATGACCTTTCCTGAGCTGGCCTCCAAAGCCAAGCAGACTGGCATCCTCTGTCGATCCAAGTCTTTCCTTGGGGAAATCAGAGCTACTCGTAGTCTACAAGGCCTTTGTCCGTATCTCTAATGGAGTACTTCTCTGCTATAGGCTGATGCTCCAGCATCACACCTGTCTCTCTTGGATTCTGCGGAATCTAAAGCTCCCAAAATCACCGGTATCTCCCATGATTAGGCCGAAGTATATCCAGGCTAACTGCATACCTCAACTGTTTTATTCCTCGCCTCCCATCTGTGGTCGGATCCACCATCCAGAGGCTGTCCAGTCACACTCTTCCCTACAGAACAAAGCAAGCTCATCCCCATATCTTATCCCAATTCTGACCCATGACCTTTATGACCCACTTCCCCCATGAACCCTTCCTAACCCGGCCATTTTACTTCCTAGTTTGCTTCCTTCTGTCCTCTTTTCCTATTCGTTCATTCCCTTGATGCTTGTCCCACTGTCAGTTTTCCTTTGCTTTTCCATGAGTGTCGCTCCTGTAAAGAGAAAAAAGTCATATTTGTTGTGTTTAAAAAGATGCAGCATCCTGAGCTTAACTCGTGTTTTCTCATCTTGAATTGAGTAACATTGGTGTCAGATGTTTTATACAATCAGGCCTAAGCCATTTTACAAGTTGTTTTTTTCCCCATGTGTATGAGAGTCGTTCAAGTTTAACTGTTGTTAACAATCATAACTTATCAATGATGCACTCGATACCACCTATTGATCGCCGCAAAACTGACCATGAGCACTCGGATAACTCGGTGAGATAGACTTACCCACCATTTGCGGTTTTGATCAAGATGGCTGGCCTTGGTGGGGTTTAGTTCTGTCGTCTTTCATATCCATCTCTAAGTCTATCTGGTCAGGCCTTCCAGTAAGGAGATGGTGTCTCCAGAAAAACACCCATCTGGTTTGGACCCGTATCAAAGACTTTAAACACAGGGGCAATACCCCGGTGCTCACCTTGTAGAATAAACAGTATACTGCACTGACCTAAAGGTATTTTAAACCAATTTCAATGGTTGCTAGAAGACAGGGCAGCATGTAGAATCATACTAACATAATCATGAAGACTTTAAACAAACAAAAAATACCTATTTTGGAGGGCAACTCCTCACCCCTCAACCCCATATACCTCAGGCCCTAAATTTTCTAATGCCTTCAACAAATTTTGGTACACCACGGGTGAGGAAGGTTGTGGTCAAGTTTCATCGAAATTGTGTGTGTAGTTTCAGAGGAAAAAGCAAAAAATCCTATTTTTTGGGGGGGGGGTCAAACCTGGATCCACTTTGACCCTTTGAGGACCCCCTTAACCCCGATTTTTTTTTAAATTTATTTATAAATATGTCGTGTAGTGAATGTCGTGAACAAACTTTAGTCACATGTCATTCGTGCCAAGTTTGGTCACAATCCCTTCAACGGTTTCACAGAAGTTGCAAGTGTTTATGGACGGACTGACTGACAGACTGACAATGAGCCATCGCAGAAGCTCCCCTGGACTTTGTTTCAGGTGAGCTAAAAATGGTACAAGCTGCCTCCTTGCTTGATGTTCAGTGTTTGAAAAGATAGAGGTGTGTGTGTGTGTGTGTGTGTGTGTGTGTGTGTGTGTGTGTGTGTGTGTGTGTGTGTGTGTGTGTGTGTGTGTGTGTGTGTGTGTGTGTGTGTGTGTGTGTGTGTGTGTGTGTGTGTGTGTGTGTGTGTGTGTGGAGAATGTCAGTGAGGTTCGTCTTTATCATTCCCATTGCTCCATTTTCGATGTTCTTCAACTTCCAAGATCTTTTCACCTAATTTTTGAGGTGCTGTTATTCGGTCATTTTATTGGATTTTTCTTGTATTCTTTTTTGCGTTTTTTAGGTCAAAATCGCTGGGTACTGATGTCTCGATCACATCAATGCTCTTTTCCTTTTTGTTCCTGAGTACAATGTCCAGACGCAATGCGTTGTTTTCTATGTTCACGCTCCATAGAATAATCGGGTCGGGTCGTACATGAGCATGATGTCCTCATTTTCAATGATTGCCCTGGTTCGTGGTTCCATGAGTTTTCTGGTACTGGGATGTTTAATTTTTTGCAGATTATACCAATAAATCGCTTTGCATACTTTGTTGTGCTGTTGTGTGTAAAGTTGTTCTGATAGTTTTTTGCATCCTGAGAGCAGGTGACGACTACTTTCTGTTTGTCTTGCAGAATCTACACTTGTCCGTCTGGCTCAGTTCCGCCATCTTTTTAAATCCATTGGAGTAGTGTCCTTGATCTTGGGCATTTATTATGATTCGTTCGCCATCCCAGTTGAGCTGGCCTCTTTTTAGCCATTCCCATGAGCTGTCTTTGTCTATCCCCATGCTGTCCAATTCTTTTTTGTATTTTCCTGCTCTTTTGTCATTCTCCCAGTTGTTGGTGTATATTTCTTGATATTTCTTTTGTCTTTTTCGTAATTGCTGGGGCTGTATTTGTTGCTGTTTCATTTTCCTGTGCGGCATCTTCTATTCGCACGTTTTTGGAAATTATTTGCAAGGTAAGTTAAGGATACTTTTTCAGGTTTGTTGTGTTCATGTTTTTTTTACAAATTGCATCCGAATTGTTTACAAATTGAATCCACCCAGCATTTCACATACTCGGCTAGTCCTACACTAGTTGCTCTGTGCACCTGGTTGCATTTCATCAGGCCGCTCCCTCCCTCTTGTCTCGGCAGGTACATTCTCAAGATGCACTGGTTTTTGTAAAACATTTTGTGGATGATAAGGAGTTGTTTTTTGTCTTGATGTCTTACTTGTTGATTTCTGATTGGGCCCAGTTTATTATTCTGCATCTATATTGGAACACTGGTACTGCGAGCTGGTTTATGGCTTTGATTTTGTTTCTTGGGCAGAGGTATGTTTTCAGGATCAGCTTCGTTCTACGTATGTATTCTTTGGCGATTGTTTTGCGCATTTGTTTGTGACATTTGGTGGCCCTCTTCTACTCCAAGGTATTTGTATGATGGTTCGTTTTCTAACCACTGTATTGTTGTTTCAAGGTCAATTTTTATGTTTGTTTTTGTTTGTTTAACTTGTACAAATGTGCACTTGGCGCACTTATCAAGGCCAAATTCCATTTGGATGCCGTTGGAGAACCGTTTCACTAATTTCAGTTGTTCTGCCATTTTTTTGTTCGGTGCATTGAGTCATGAATCATCCATGTCCAGTAGATGCGTCATTTTTCCTGTTTCTTTGGATGTTCTTTGGTTAAATTTTAGGGTTTTTCGGTGTCCTTGCTCATTAATAAGTTTATTTAGTCGGTCCAGGGCCAGGCAAAACAGGAGAGGGGAAAGGCTGTCTCCTTGGAAGTGTGTGTGTGCGCTCTATTATGAGCCTTGGCTCAAGTATAAGTGTATATATATATATATATATATATATATATATATATATATATATATATATACATATATATATATATATATATATATATACTAGCAGAAGTACCCGGCATTGCCGGGGGGGGGGGAGCGAGCCCCTTGGCAAAGCGAGCGATTTTTTTTATTTTTTTTTTTTATCATAGCGTCATAGCGATTTTTTTTTTCATGGCGTCATAGCGTCATCACGTGATCGCTCTGAGCGAATCAGCGCCCACCTGCTCTGATTCCGTTGATTCCGTGCACTGAAATGCGCTGAGGTAAATATGAATAAAAAATATGGATCGTCAAATATTTTGAGTTCGGCCATGTTCGTCCCACGCTCAATGGCCATGTCTGTCAAATATCAAGCACGTAAGCCTCTCCGTTTAGGAGTCTATCGGTAACATTACACACACGCACACACACACACACACACACACACACACACACACACACACTGTGTTTTATATATAGATATATATATATGTATATCACTCTCATTGAATCACCTGGTGTTAAACACCAGGATGACAATTTATAGCTGGGTCAGGATTTAGACCCAGACGAGACAGCTTGGAGGCGAGTATGTGTACTTCAAGGTCTAGGCCATCCTACCAACTTTGGTTACCGACACTATAACGACAAATTGCACTAAAAGTTTAAATTGTTACTCTGCCTTTTGTATGCAAGTCCAGGTCAAATTTGATCTCTGCACTAAATTTTTTTATGGTCGTTCATTAGCAGCTGCATCTTCCTCTCTGTGCAACCTTTGGCACTTTTCTTCCTCTTTATTATATTTCTGTCCATTCTGTTTTCAGATCTTGAGGCTGAAAGAAAGACCATGTTGGCAGAGAGGCGGGTGACTGAGGAAGAGCTGCATGCGCTTCGAGCAGAGCTTGAGCGGCTAAAAATTAAATCACTGGTAAGAAGCAGATTTATCTTATTGAGGAGCAGGATGTGCTGGATGGAACTACTCGTTTCCTGGATCTTGTTTTATTTTTAGTCTCAGCTTTTCCCGTTCCCAAATTGATAGAGAGCATGTGTGTGCATGCATACATCTGTCTGCAGACCAACTTTGCTATTATGCCCTCCAATCAGCCATCGACACAGTTTTAACAAAGTTGTCTCGCCTGACTATAACATTTCCGCACATAATTTGACCACAACTTGATTTCGTAACTTGAATGTGAATCCTGACAGTTATCTGCATCCGGTCCGGCGTGTGTATTTGCCAGCACCGCCCGTGGATTGAGATATTCTACAGGGCCTACAGGCTCGACTACCGTGTCAAACTAGCCTTAGGCACAATAAAACTGTAATTTAACCACAACATTTAACGTATAATTAAACGCAAAGTTATTTTTGAAAAAATAAACAAGGATATTGTTATCGCTGTCTGTCTGTCACGCTTTCTCCTAAACAGTTGAGCAGAAATTCACCAAACGTTGTAATTGTCAATACAAAGCATTAAAAGTGTAAGAGCCATATCATTTTGGGCAAAAATTGGCCAAAAAAATCATTTTGGATTTGGCCACTTTAACGAAAGCTAAAAAATGCAATTATGGGCACATTTTCTAAATGAAACTTTGTATATGCAAGCAACATTGGGGGATGCATGAAATATGAAGTTGTTTTATTTCTTTATTTAGGATTTAAACCCGGTTCATGCTCCTGGGAGTAGAGACCTAACGGGTCAGATGGGAAAAAAAAAAAGACTCAATTTGATATTGGGTTATTCTTGGTGGAACCTTTTGCCGTCTTTCATCTTAGCTTTAGGTGGGAAGGGTGGGCATTTGTGATGGCGTGCCCACTTAACTCTAATAAACCTTGAATTTGGATTGTCCAAGAGAGTCAGCACTGGTTCAGATATCCATTGATCAATATAAATCCTCGAGAGGCTCTGAATGAGGAAAATTTTATTTTTCGAGTTTGTAAATTATGGAGGAATGCCATAAGGTGGTTCATTTCAAACAAGATATTTCCACCAAATATCAAATTCCACTGCAATATTGTATCATTTGTCCCATAGCCTTTCCCAATTTGTACATTCACCGGAGGAGAGGGTAATGCATTTGGGTCCGTCTGTTTTTGTCTGTGTTCACACATGATGTGCTCACGTAATCCACAAACACCACTTGGTTGTAGCAGGTATTATACACCTTAGTGCTTAGCCTGTCCCCTGCGCAGCAGGAGACAGGTGTGTGCGTGTGTCCATCCATGCCATAACGTTTTTACCATTTAAGCTGTTGTCCAATTTTCACCAAAGCTTTATTATGATATTATGGAGGGAGAAGGCAAATGAATAATTTTGTCAAAAGGTCAGCATCACATAAAATAAATTTTCATCCAATTTACATTTTGTTTCGTCATCAAATTTTAAACGAGGCTTTTCTGACATTAAAAAGACAAAGTAATAATTTTGTCAAAAGGTTAAAGGTCAGTGTCACATAAAATCGTCAATTTTCATCCGATTGACCTGAAATGAAGAATTTGCACACTGACTCACTGAATTGGTTCACCAATCAAAATGTAGAAGCTGATTTTATTTTATTTTTTTTAGATCAAAAGGTCAAAGGTCAAGGTTGCCTAAAATCAATTTTCATCCAATTGACCTGAAATTTTAAGAATTTGCAAATTAGGCCACAGAATTGGTTCACCAATCAAAAGCTAGAAGCTGATTATTTTTTTTTTTAGATCTAAACCTCAAAGGTCAAGGCTGCATAAAATCATCCATTTTAATTGTATTTTTTTTAAACTGTTTCCGTTATTTTGAGCATACCATGTCTACGGAAGAATAAGACGTCTGAATACAAATGGACGCGGACGGACTTTGCATTTTCAGATGCTTTCTATTTTATTTATTTTTCCAACCAAGTACCTCTATAAAGTACATACTATTACAATGTGTCTATAAAGTACGTACTATAAAATAGGTCACGTCAGTAAAATGTGTACTTCTATAAAATACATATATGATTGGAACGTGAAACAACAATAAAATCAAAATTTTGTTTGTTTGTTGCATGAACATAAAAGCATGTCATCTAAGCATCGTCTACACAACACACCAGCAAACAAAAGTCCTGGTGAGGATTTGCAACCTGATTTTCTTGCATCGGTAAACCTTGCATTAAGATTGTCTACAGGTAACACCAGCCAAGTGTATAACACTATTACAGGAATACTGCTGTTTGGGCACAGATATTGTAGCATAAAAGGGAGAAAAAATATATGTTGTGTTGGAAATGCAAAACTTTAGTGGGTAGTATAAGTGTTGTGTTGCTTCTAGAATGAAAGTCTTGCAGCATTATTGTACAGTCTCTCATTCTGAAACTGCAAATGATCATCTTGAAATTTGATGTGGAAGCACCAAAACCAATGGGTTGTTTGTCCCAACAGGATACTTTGCCTTTAATATGGGAATTGCAAGTTCTCAAAAAAAATGATTGGAGGTCTTTGTGCTGTTTTGTCCAGATTGGTGAGAATCAGTGGCCCATGGTGGTGCCAGATCGATGCAATGAGGGAACCTCGCCCTTGGATCTTGAAGATTTGCGTCGTCTGCCATTCAAGCCGTGTCACGAAGGGGAAGCGAATCGTGTCTGCAGCGAGTTTGTGACCAATGGAAATTTGAATGGGTCAAGTCCACAGCCTCAACGGCAGCAGAACAGAGCAGCTGATCAAGCATTCAAAACGAGAGATGATCGAGCATGTTCACAACAATTTAGAGGAGTAAAGACTGGCTCAAAATCTGAACATGGAGCCACTTTGGAGGTGCAAACGAAGGAATATTATGGGTCAGATGAAGAGGAAACTGGACAATCATTTGGGATGCGACGAGCGTTTAACCATGCCCCGACAGGCAGTGAGGAAATTGATGAGACATCTGTGACTGTGGAAAGTGTGAGTTGGGTTCTTCAGAATTGCAAGTCCAGTTTGATTTTTGAAGAGACTCAAAAACGACAAGACTCACTAATCAAAGCTCGAAAAGAACGTAAATTGTTAATAAAACGCATCAAAAACCTGGAAAAAGAAAGAAAATATGGAACAGAAAATGACAAGGTAACCGAGAGATGAATGATTCGAAGTACGAGGACAGCACCTTAAAAAAACTACTTGATATCCCTCCTAACTTGCGGAGATGAATATTTTCCTACAATGCAAAGCAGCAATGTGCTTTATACCAACAAGCAACAGGTATTTAAACTCTGTTGTAATCGAGATGCCACGAAGAACATTCAAATGTGGAATATGATTTATTGGGAGGCAAACATGAAGGGGAAGGGGTGGTGTTAGAATTATCACATTGGCCCTTCCCAATTCAACTATGGATAATGTCCTAAGTTGATGGAAGACACATTGTGGCAAAGGTGAAAATAAAAGCCAAACCATTTGCAGTCTGGCCCAGAAGACCTTAACACATGCACAGATTAGCCTCATTTACAGCATTTATTGGATTGCCCAAGACGCCCCATCGGTACCCTGGAATTGAGGACTGTGCATCTATCTATAGTCTGATGAGAACTGCGCATTCAAGACTTCGTCGAAGAGTTATTGCCTTTCAACCCATGCAGTGTTGACTGATAGAAACCTTGAACATAAAAATTGGTGCACCGACCAATGGATACGCGTGCTGTGCTTAGTTTGCATCTGATGGATGAGTCTGTGTTCAAAGCCAGCTTGGCGAACACCAAGCGTAGATGATTGTCGTCCCAATGGAGGAAGCATCGTGGCTTGGGGCTGTTTTTGTTCATGATCGACAGGGTACACTTGGTGGAGAGAAGGAAAGCTTTGTCTTGTCGTGTCATTTTGGAGAACTATGTACTACCTGGCTTTTGATGCAATACGACGGTGGATGCCCTTGCAACTACCAGCATGCTGATGCACCTCGCTGGTAATGCTGTTTGTTGGGAATTGGTGAGAGCTGAAAAAAGTCAAATTTGCAGTGTCCAGTCCTGAGCTGACTTAAACCGAATTGGGCCTCCTTTTGGGATATCGACTAATGCCAGGTGAGGTCCAAAATCAAACCAATCAGATCTACCACAAAGTCACATTTGCTTTTAACCCTCCCCGTAAGTGAGGCGGGGTACCTCAAACTACAGGAACCATGTCCAAAGCCCTGCTGCACAAACAAAGGGTTAATAAATAATTGTACAACTTTATGCATGTTATCTCGGATCATTTATGATCACTGATGTGAGTATTATCATATCAACAATCATTAGTTGCAGCATTGGTAAAAAGGGTCCAAGCTGTGCTTGTTGCCAAAGCTTGAACAACAACCTAGTGGAAGTTAAATAAATGTTTGAATTAACCTTGAATATTTCCTTATTGTCCCAAATACCTTTCGTATGATAATAAACAAGTCTGGCTAATGTGAAATTTGTCAGCAGTTCAAGGTTCCTGCCATCAAGTGTGGACCATCGACATCGTTTTGTTTAACTTCTATTCCTTCTAGCACTGGGTTCCATTATTGCCATTGGATTTTGCGAATGAGTTGCATGAACTGCAAAATATTTGACACGAGGCAGAAAACCCACACGGTTCATTCCTTCACAAACCCATTACTTTACATACATACTTTGCTATTCAGTCATCATCCTTGTTTGCACATTGTGACGTTGTTTTTGAGTTATAACGTTTTGGATCAAACTAACGTTGGTCTGCTGCTTCAAAATGATGAACGGAATCGTTTCCCCTCCGGGTTTGAAATGATCGAAGGATTCACCGTCATGCGAAGTGGTTTGAGCATTAAATTTTTTTTGTCTATTACATCACATGAAAGTTTAACACCTTTTATGTATTTATTTGTTGATTGTCCAATGATGCAATAAAGTGGCAGCAAAGTTAAAAAAAACATGTCCATATTGTTTATCAGATTATTTCTTAAGGTCTGTTTTAATTGGTGTTAAATCGATGAAATACAAATTTGTAAGGTTTATCTGCTCCATATATATGTAGTGCATTCAGAAAGTATTCAGACCCCTTCACTTTTTTCACATTTTATGTTGCAGCATTATGCTCAAATCGTTTAAATTCATTTTTTTCCCTCATCAATCTACACTCAATACCCCATAGAGACAAAGAGAAAACAGGATTTTAGAAAGTTTTGCAAATTTATTAAAACGAAAAAAGTGAAATATCACATTGACATAAGTATTCATACCCTTTGCTTTGACACTTGAAATTTAGCTCAGGTTCCTCCCATTTCTCTTGATCATCTTTGAGATGTTTCTACACCTTGATTGGAGTCCACCTGTGGTAAATTCAATTGATTGGGCATGATTTGGAAAGGCACACACCCGTCTATGTAAGGTTTCCAAGCTGACTGCATATCAGAGCAAAAACCAAGCCATGAGGTTGAAGGAACTGTCTGCAGAGCTCAGAGACAGGATTGTGTCGAGGCACAGATTTGGGGAAGCCTACAAAAAAATTTCTGCTGCATTGAAGGTTCCCAAGAGCACAGTGGCCTCCATAATTCTTAAATGGAAGAAGTTTGGAACAACCAGGACTCTTCCTCGAGCTGGCCGCCCGGCCAAACTGAGCAATCGGGGGGATTTCACTGAGCAATCGGAAGGGCCTTGGTAAGAGAGGTGACCAAGAACCCGATGGTCACTCTGGCTGAGCTCCAGAGATCCTGTGTGGAGATAGGAGAAACTTCCAGAAGGACAACCTCCACTGCAACACGCCACCGATCTGGGCTTTATGGCAGAGTGGCCAGACGGAAGCCTCTCCTCAGTCGAGGCAATGCAGAGGGCATGTAATGCTTCGGGCACGGCTTGGGGCCATTGGTGCAACCCCATCGATTGCGTACATAAGCGCAGCATCACGGCCTTCCAGATTACGCCATTAAATCGTTCCACCTGACCGTTCCTCTCTGGATGATATGGAGTAGTGCGGCTAGCAGCTCTGCTCAGGCCCACGAGGAAGGCCCGAATCTCCTACGACATGAACGCAGCCCCTCTGTCCGAATGCACAAACCCCGGGTACCCGAACATTACAAACAGTTGACACAGGCATCAGATGACCATGGCTGATGTCATGTCCGAGCACGGAAAGGTGAACGGGAAGCGAGAGAACTCATCAACCATCATGAACATGTAACGTAGCGTACTCTGCGTGGGTAGAGGGCCTTTAAAATCGATGCTCAAGCGTTCCCACGGGTGAGTCGCTTGGATAAGCGCCCCCACCGGTGGTTTATAAAATCGCGGCTTCAACTCAGCGCACACGGAGCATGTGCGGCATAGGCGTTTGATGTCCTCAATCGAAAACGGTAAGTTGCGGCTGCGCACAAAAAATGAGCGAAGCGAGTTACCCCAGGATGGCACAATGAGTCATGGATGTGGTTCAGATCCTCCAACGTCATGCCAGCACAAACCGATGGGTGAGATAGGGCGTCCGCTGCTACATTTTCGCTCCCAGGCCGGTATATTATGTCATAACAGTAGTCAGCTAGTTCGACCCGCCATCGTGATATTTTTTCGTTTTTAATGCGCTGGGGATGTTTATGGCCATACATAAATGCCACAGACTGTTGATCAGTCAAAATATTGTTAAGGTTTTGAGAATTGTACATATAACATCATTAAAGGTTAAAGGTTTGCCCCCCATAGTTGGTCCACAAGCAACACGTAGGCCCATTAGAATTAGTTATGTCATAGTATGTGTAAGAGTAAGCCATTTCCCTAGTGACATCTGCGTTGTGTAAAGAATTGAGCTTAGGTCCTTTCATTTTGCGGCCACCCTTCATTTTTATCAATGGGCAAACTTGATCCCGCGCCCCATTTTGGCTGATCCCTCTGTGTGTTGCGCTTTGGCTGCCAGCAGCATTAGCTGCCCTATGCCCGCTCAAACTAGTCCAATGACACGAGGTAGGCCTGGAAAGAGGGAGGAGCGCGAGGTCGGGGTGTGGCCGCGACAAGCAGCACGTCAGAAGGCGGTGACGGTAAGAGCAACAGCCAACCAGAGCTCGGTGGGCATGGCTTGATCGGGCGTGGCAACGTCTGGTGAGTTCGAGAGGGTTCCAAGGGCGTGGCAATAAAACCCCTTTGCGCGAGGCCTCCACCGCAGTTGAGATGAGAAGGGAGAGGCACTTACGAAGAACTGGTATCGAGAGAACTGATCCGGAGCACTCGTGTGAGAACTGCATTAAGAGGACTGGCGTGCACACGCCAGTTTCGAGCCTTGATTGAGAAGCGCATTGCTCGCGTTTATTGAACTATTACAAACTATTCGCTTATTACGTATGCGGCTGAGCCGCGAGTGTAACCGCCAAAGCCTGCCCTACCGCTTCGCGCTATAATAATCCCGTGCGCACCAACAACACGTGGAGAGCTCCTGGCCACTGCCGTCTGTTCATCTGCTTCGCGGTGCGAGTTGGGGACCGGAGGAAGAGCTGCCTGGACGCCATCCCTGGACCATCGACCTGTTCTTCTGCAACCCCGTGTGAGTGTGTCTGAGTGTGAACGGGCCCGTTTGTCCAGGGATAAGTTAAGACTGTTTAAGGCTGCACTGTGTATTCTTCTTCTTATTGTACAAAGTGTAAATAAATCTGTTATTCCTTTTCTTCCCAAATTCGACCGTTTCAGTCATTTCCTCCATTGGGTAAGCGTGGCACGATTACGGACCGCTTGGATCGGGTTTAGTCCTTGATAACGGCTCGGGTCACGGGTTCGCTACCGCTCGGCGTTTCCACCAACACCCGTGATTCGTGCGGGGCTTATTTCCTCGTTTCTGGGCGGCGCGAGTACTTAGGTATTAGTGATTAGTCCTACGACCCTACTTCGCGCTGTCCAGGAGTGACGTCATAGGTCCCGGGTCCCGTCGGCTAGGAAAATACAAGGGGACTAATCCCCCCTTGGTAAGGGGAAAGGCCGGCACAGAGATCCGCAACAATATCAAACTTTCTGCCCAGCAGCAAGTGGTGCCACCGTCTGAATTCCACAACCGTGTACGCTTCCTTCTTAACCGCCGAATGTTTGTGTTCAGCCAAGGTCAATATCCTGGAGAAGAAAGCCACCGGTTTACTCCCTTGAATGAGGGTAGCAGCAATCGCACAATCCGACGCGTGTCTCGACGAGAAATGGAATGTTGTCATCAATCGAGGTCACACAAGACCCCGCGATATCTTCCTTCAGAAGTTGAAAAGTGTCTCGCGCGTCCTGCGTCAGAGGAAAGGCTTTACAGTCGACCAAAGGTCTTATCTTCTCTGAGTAGCCTTGGACCCACCTCGAGTAATGCGCGAAAAGCCCTAGGCACCGCCTCAGCGACACTCAATCACACGGTGCCGTCATTTCCAACAAGGGCCGAAGGCTCTCAGCGTCAGGTTTTAGCTCCCCGCCGCTCACTGTGTACCCCAATAGGTCGATTGTTTTGGCAGCATAATGGCGCTTCGCCTCGTTGAAGGTCAAATTGTAACATCACGCCACCTCCAATAATCTTTTCAAGTTAGCGTCGTGCTCTTCCAGAGTATGTCCGCAGACCGTCACGTTATCCACGTAAACGAAGATGTCTTGCAATTTCTCTTTAACCAAGATGTCGTAAATCGCACGTTGAAAATATGCCACCCCATTGGTAACTCCGAACGGGATTCGCCGGAACTGATACAATCGCTGTCCCGAATGGAATCCGGTATAAGGCCGATCCGATTCCCTGATTGGAATTTGATGATATGCCGATTTGAGGTCTAAGATGCTGAAGACCCTATACTTGGCCACGTCCCGGATTAGGTCATCTATTTTCGGCAAGGGGTACACATCCAATTGCGTGAACCTATTAATTGTTTGACTGTAATAAATGACTAGTTGTTTTCTATGATTTCCTGTACGCAACACCAATACCTGAGCTCTCCACGGCGATCTACTCGGCTCTATAATGCCCTCGCGGAGCATATGCTTGGTCTCATCTTCGATATAGGCGGCATCGGCGCGAGTGTACCTCCGGGATTACATGGTTACAGGGCGGCAATCGGCCTTCAAATTGGGAAACGGGGCAGGGGGATCTATCGCCATCTCGGCTAGGCCGCGGACCGAGAGAGTGTGCTCCCCTTCCCCCACACGCATCTCCAACCGGCCGTGTCGGCGCAAGAAGTCATGACCCAGCAGCACATCGGCGCACAAATCGGGCATCACCGCGAGTCTCACATCCGCATAAAGTATCATTGATTACCAGTTTAAGGGAACAAATGCCATTTATTACGGATTCGTCACTTCCGTCGTTGTGGTTTTCATCCACTGTAAGCATTTTTGGTTCCATGTACTATTATTGTTATCATTTAAGTGAAATGGAGATAACTGTTTTCAAAAGGTAAAAATTAGTGTTTTAAAAGAAACCGGAAACCGGATCGGGAGAAACCGGAAGAAGAGGAGGAAGAAAAAAAAAGGCGGAGCAAGTGAGGTCGGGAAGAAAAGCCGAGCTGCTTTGAGGTCGCGAGGAGATGCTGGCGAACGGGGGTCACGAGCGAACTTTAGGTTTCCTGGGAAAGGGATTCCTGTGACAGAGTGGTTATCGCTGTGACAGATAAACCTGCGTGTCGGGTTTTGCGGTTGATTCCGAAGAGAATCGTTGGAGAGCAGGTACGCCTCCAGTACGGGCCCGCCCGCCATTTTGCCTCGCTCCTGCCATTTCGCATCGCTCCAGCCTTTTCACCTCACTCCAGCCATTTCACCGCACCCAGCCGTTAGCCTGGTTTGCGAGTGTAACGTGGATTTCGATTGGGAATTTGTGGTTCTCCGTTTGGGAGCCGCTGAACGTTCATAACCGAAGGTGTGATTTCCCAGTCGCCTTTTGGGTGCACATTTGCACCTCTTTGGCAGCGTTGACTGTCAGCCGACTTGGATTCTGGTCTCGATTCGACATTTTTCTTGGGATCACCAGAGCGTGGATCGACTTTGGCTTGGTGCCGGGACAGTGACTTTGGGGATGTTCTTTTCGCTCACTTGGAGCACAGTGAGTTATTGAATAAGAAACTGATGGTACCATCATAGGAATTATATGGTATTTTTGTGGTGCAATTGAAACATATTGTACTTGTGCTGTTATACTTGTGTGACCTTAATACAATACTTGTTTTTGGTAACAATTGGTTGGTGTGGTTTCACCATTGGTCATTGACACATTATAACACATCTTTCTGCCGTGACTCCTTTCGGGGCTCGGAGGTACACCGTGACCGGGGTTTGGGGAGGAGCATGTAACACTTTGGTGCGAACACAAAGTCCCGACGAAGCCAGGTAGATGCGACGGGGATCCGATCCCATCGTCCAGCCGTAACGTCGTACCAACGCGTGGCTGACGAAGCTAGAAGAACTCCCTGTATCAATGAGCGTGTCCGCGGGGATTCCTTCCACGAGCACAGGTAGCACTGCGCTACGCAAGCCGCGCACGATTCCCGGATCTCCGCGCATGCCATCCGTGAGGTGTTCGTCCCAGCGATGGTCGAGCGCCGGGTTGATTTCGCCCGGCACATCTTCGCAAAGTGACCTTTCTTCCCACAATTATGACACAATTTTTAGCGGGTCAGGATGCCCGGGGTGTCTCTTATTGCCACAGAAATAAATTGGCCTTCTCGGCCGCAGAACTCGCAGCGGCGGTGTTCGGGATCCCATCGTCTGCTGCACTCTGCTACTCCAGCGCGACGTCCGGGGATCCCGCGAGAGACCGCTCGGTCGGAGCCGCAGGCTCCAGGCGTACCTCGGCAGCGGCCCCCGCCGAGAGAGAGGATCCACTGTACGCCCCCGCGCGGGTTGCTGCCAGCTGCAGTACACGTGCCTTGTCGCACGCTTGCTGGAAGGTCAACGTGGCTTCCTCAAGCAGCCGCAATCTGATGGCTGGCAAGGTGATTCCCGCCACGAACGCATCGCGCATCAGGTCATCGGTCGACTGTCCTAGGTTCCATCAAACAGTCTTTCCCCAAGCGTATCGGCTCCTGGATATAATGCTCCTGACTCTCCGATGGGTCCTGAGGCCGTGTGGTGAGCATGTGACGACCTATACAATGCGGTCCGTTGTCTGACGTAAATGCCTCGCAAAGTCGCGACAGCTGCATCGTACATAGTACATTGGGATGTCGCTATACACGATGTCGCTGACGTGACATGTCAAAATCGATATCCGCTGCGGCTCGGTGAGATCAGGAACCACCGCGGTGTAATGCTGGAGAGAGTTATACCAATGGTCCCATTGGTCCACAGCGTTCGTAGCCTGAGGGTCACCCGAGAATACCTCCAGACGCAGCAACTTCTCCATCGCTCCAGGCGTAGGATTCAAGCGAATAAAAATGTGGTGAAATAAAAGACATTCACCAGAAAACTCCAAGAAGCGAGCTTTTATTCACTTGAATGCAACTCATCTAAAAGGGAAACACATGGCACAATTAAACATCTCTGGCGCCTTCATTAATATCGAGGCAATGCAGAGACATTAGCAGGTACATAAGGATGTAAATTAACCATCTTACCAGCTTTAAGGCACAAGACAACAGTAATGATCCCTCCGCACTCAGGTGGTTAAATAGCCGCTCATCGCGCGGCAGACACAGGAACTGCATCATGAGTAGTGAATGTGAGGAGGGTACTACCCATACATGGAACCAACAATTTCATATCACCCTTCTCCCCCGATTGCTCAATTTGGCCGGGCGGCCAGCTCTGGGAAGAGTCCTAGTTGTTCCAAACTTCTTCCATTTAAGAATTATGGAGGCCACTGTGCTCTTGGGAACCTTCAATGCAGCAGAGATTTTTTTGTAGGCTTCCCCAGATCTGTGCCTCGACACAATCCTGTCTGAGCTCTGCAGGCAGATCCTTCGACCTCTTGGCTTGGTTTTTGCTCAGATATGCAGTCAGCTGTGAGACCTTATATAAACAGGTGTGTTCCTTTCCAAATCATGTCCAATCAATTGAATTTACCACAGGTGGACTCCAATCAAGGTGGAGAAACATCTCAAAGATGATCAAGAGAAATGGGAGGCACCTGAGCTAAATTTCAAGTGTCAGAGCAAAGGGTCTGAATATTTTTTAGACAGGGCCCTTAGGGATATTTTGGGGCCGTTTGGTTCAAATTCTTCCAAAAGCACCAAATTTGGCCCAGATGTTGCCCATGCCATACTCTTTCGATTTTTTACGGGCGCCCCCCCCCCCCCCCCCCCCGGAGGCCCCATATTGGCGAAATACTAAATGGCCACCACCCGGATTAGAGGAAAATCAGTTAAATAACCAAAAGGGTTGGAATCATGTATGATACCACTTTTCAGGGGTTTTTGAGGTCGAGGAATCCAATTATGATGTTATTTCGATGATTCGAGGTCGAGGTCAACCCTCAAGGTCATCTTAAAGGTCATTTTTGAGTCAAACATGTCGGTTTTTGAGTTTTTTTGTCAAGATTTACGCGAGGTTTACGCCATTTACGCCAGACGCCATTTACGCCATTTACGGCGAGATTTACGCCATTTTATGTTTCTGGGTTGGGTAATCGAACTCTGACCTTATTTTTGACAATTAGAGGAAATATTTACATGTCTAATTCCTAATTTTCAGGCATATGCAGTTCTTCAGTCTAATTACAAAGGTATGGATTTTGATGTTTTATGAACTGTATGCCTTATCCTTGTGTTTAATTTTTGTGCGATCATGATCCGGGTTCATGTATACATGATTGTATACATGTCATAAATATGACGTCACAGGTCATGTGACCTGGCGGCCATATTGGATTTTATGAAAACCTTAAAAATGGATCCCTGCCTTCATTTTTCGATCGATTCATTTTGAACTTTGACCACTTATAGTACGCCATGTGATTGGATGCATATCCTAATTATGACGTCATAGGTCAGGTGACATGGTGGGATGGACCGGTATGGTCCCCGGATCATACCGCCCTTGGCGCCCGTCAAAAATCGAAAGAGTATGGCATGGGCAACATCTGCGCCAAATTTGATGCTTTTGGAAGAATTTGAACCAAAATATCCCTTACGGCCCTGACTATTATGTAAATGTGATATTTCAGTTTTTTCTTTTTAATAAATTTGCAAAACTTTCTAAAATCCTGTTTTCTCTTTGTCATTATGGGGTATTGAGTGTAGATTGATGAGGGAAAAAATGAATTTAAACGATTTCAGCATAAGGCTGAAACATAACAAAATGTGAAAAAGTGAAGGTCTGAATACTCTCTGAATGCACTGTATATGGGAGCGTACGCTGGAGCAGCATGTCACCACGACCTTGCACGACTCCTCAGCACCATCCCGACACACACCACTGTGTGTGCTACGGAATGAGGTGTTTTACAGCGGCAGGAGTGCAAATCCTGCCACCAACCTCTTTGAGAGAGGGCCCCTTGCGCTGGTACTCATTTCACCGACCTCAGAAGGATGACAGGTTGAGTCAACCCCACCTGGTATTAATTCAACAGCTAAATGAGATTCAAACTCAGGACCTTATCATCCCAAGCCCACCACCCTAACCATTTGGCCAACACCAGGTATCTGCTTCTTCGCAGGTATTTTATTTTTACTACATGTGAAGCGAAGAGCAGGATTAAGCAATTGGTTCATTTGTCTATTTACAACCATCAGTTTATGATTGAGGAACAACTTGATTGAAATTGAATGTTATATTTTGAACACTGACCGATTGGAAAATGAACCTGTAGTTTAACAGTACTTCGGATCTTAATTCGTCTCAATCTCTCATGTGCAAAGAATTGTTTTTTTTAGCGGTCTGCCTGTCTCACATTCAAACAAAATTTAAAATAATTCCAAAGAAGAAACTTAGTTTTTCAAGAATGCCAAAGGTCACAAGCAATAGGCACAAACAAATAAGTAATGTAACATGTTGGTAGACAAGACGCTGAATAAGGTGGTGTACAAGACGCTGCATCAATGGTGTTAAACATCTGGATTTTTACCTGAAACGTGTAGCAGGTCTACAAGAGCTCTGCTCCCTGTGGTGGGTGTTGCTGTTGTGGTTCTTGGGTGTCGATTTTTCCGTCGTAGCCCATAGGGCAAAGCCGTCTGGAACAGTTTGTGTCCTTATGTATGTATATGTCCCCTCAAACGTATACCAATCAATAAGAACTGAGGATCTGGTCACATGACAGGGTGATGTGATTACGTCTGATGTCATTACGGTGATACGGCGGCTGACTCTCCACACTCCGGCGTTTTGATTCCAATTTCGTTCAGGCCGAACATATCATCGGACCTGTAATATATCACAATCGCCATGCTTTACCCTTACGTTTTTCATTCAGTGTGTGAAACAAACAAACCGATTGTTAAATTGGCCATCAAATATGGAAAGCATCGGCGTTACGTCTCTTGCAACAAAAGGGTACCTACCCAATGATTGTGTGGTATAATCTAGAGAACAGTAGATCTTCCCTCAGTTCTGTAAGTAAAACCTACCTCACGGATGTTGAGATTCCTCCAAATTTCTTTGTTTAATGTTATAAGCGGCATTAGTGACTGTTTGAAAAGCAAATCATGTGTGTTTGTGGTTTAAAATGTGTTAGTGTAAAGCCCGGCGAATTAGTCTTGTTCAAATATGCATCCATTGGTCATTTGTCACTCGACTCCACCCACCATGGCACCGAGATGAAATATGGCCACCATCTTCGTTTTCTGTTGGGCCTAAGACATCAGGCCTGTAGGCCTCTGCTGATTATACACTGCTCAGATTTGCTGTGTCAGACTTCCATTGGTTTTGTTTGGGATGGGTGTTACTCATAATGAGGGACACCGAAAAATCCAGTCAAAAAATTTTTTTAGCAAGGTTTAAACAAGCCCGTGAACACACGTTACATCACCTCCCTTATCCACGTTGGAAATGACATCACCTAAACCGCAACTAACCATTTATACAGGCACACCATTATTTACTGCAAACCCATGACGCTGCAAAGGAAGTTAAAAACATTCTGAACTTCAATATCATTTTTCATCACACTCCCAACATGTAATATTACGTTTTTGTGTTATAATAATTTGTAGACGTAAGCAGCACTAAGAAAAAAACTTTTTATTCAAGTCACGTTTCAGGTTGGAGCACTTATGAATGACCCAGAAATGTTTCATAGAAGTAAATAATTACAAAGGAGCAATGTTAATGGACCCAAGCTGCATTTGAACTCCATTATTCCTTCCCTGACTTGGTTGGTCAAGAAACACTTTTCAGGTGCCTTGCTAGAAGCACAGACAATATTTACAGCAGGCCAGTGCCAAAGACATGTGGACTGATTTTTCAACATGAACCGTACATGTCACAACACTGCCCTTATTAATCGCAACTTTACAACCATGTGCGACAGATTCATTAAACAGTCACACCTAGGTTAGATAAATGCAGTCCAGGTGGTTCAAAGAGTGAAAAATAATAACTGAACAAGGGTCGACCATCGGTGCAGGACATGTTTTGCTGCAGAGATTAATATGTACACAATTTGATGCTTGAAGGCAAAAAGCCCAAAGGGTGGGTATTCAAAAATGCAAGGCCATAAAACTTTGGCCTGTGAAGACCTCAAGTTGACAGTCCGTTTATAAGAGCAAGCAACACCAATAACAAAAAAAACAAAAACGTTTTGTACTTTTCTGAAGTATAGGTATTTGATTTACCTTGGAAAATTGACAACCTATTGATCTGCCACCTGGATAAAAAAGAAATTCGCAAAATGAATATGTTCGTCAACATTTTGGCAGCAAGGGCAGTGTAAGCACGGCACAAACGGAGAGGGGGGTAGATGCTGTATCCGAGAAAGTGAGCATTTTTAAATACATTGTACAATAATAATAATAATAACACCGGCATTACAACATAACTTGCTAGTAAAAACGGCGTTTGTTAAAGTCATTACGTATACCGCAAGTTTAGCAGGAAACCGAATGATCAGGTAAAGGAAACAGACGTACTGTTCAAATGGCAACTATAATTGTGAGAGCAACTTCTCGTGTGCTCAAATCCAGCTGCGAAGTAAAAGAATTACATACAGTTGCCACTGGAGATAAAAACCACAATATAGTCAAATCCCTCCTTATATAGTTGGTTTCATTTTCCCAAACCGATCTTTTTAGCTTCAGTTTCATAGATCAACAACCTCCACATCTTCGCCACGAAAAACTCAGCTTCGTCGTCCAATACCTTCAAAACAAACAAAAAAAAGCGGCAAATGAGAATCATTCCTTGTTCTTGTTCTGCTTGAACATTCACTTGTTTCACATTCACTTGTTCTTCTGTTTGTAAACAACATTTGATGGGTTTATCAGGTCTCATTTTAACCTTGGAGAGTGATCAAAACTGCTAGCTGTGTGACACCACACAAGGCAGCGACTTAATTTCAACTGCCTGTTAGAATGGTATAAAGTTGGCACTCGGTGGAGCGCATACCTCCCCTAAGTATGAACAGTTTACGTTTTTTATCCCACTGATAGGCTGGATCCAGATTCGGATCTTCACCAAAATGTAATCAATTTGTCCTCGTTAACACAACCAACCTCGCCACCAAATTTTGGCCGAATCCATCCACAACTTTGAGACATCTCGTTCACAAACAAGCAAACAGACAGACAGGGGAGAAAACACAACCTCCATTCACCTTCGGTGGCGTAAGTAAAAATCTTTATAAAAAGGGGCAAACAATTTGGTAATAAAATGCAGTTTTATGATTAACCAGAACAACACTTCGATGTCACGAGGTCGACCGATATTCCTCCGCCCACATTATACATACTAGTACGACACTCGATTTAAATCCCTTCAGCTGTTATCAAGAACCACATTTTTACCTGACATGACCTCTAACCTCAATATATATGTACATACATACATACATATACAGTGTATCGTGCAACTGGCAACAAAAGTTGCCGGACTGTACGTCATATTCCACCGTTAACCACAACTGTATTTAAGAGTGTTTCTTTGCCGTCGGACTGTAAATAATAATATGCCATTAACCACACCCAGCCCCTCCTGGTTGATTGACAGGCATGGTCCTGCCAACTCCTAGTTTTCCTTCAAATTACGATACAGTACATAGTTATGCAGTTATGCCTAACTTTTGTGGAATCCTTTCAAGTTATGAAAATTTAAGCAATCATGGATCTTCCCACCATAAAATGCAGTAGATTAATGTTTAAACCAAATGCTGAGCTTAAACCAATTTTGAGTTAGGCTGTCTAAAAAGAAGAAAAAAAGAAGAATTACAAAAAGGCTATTTTGGGTCAAATTTGTTAATCAGCAGTTCGCAAAATGTTAAATGAATATTATTGGAGGTGAAATCATCTGTAGACACGTGGTAGGTACTTTAGAGATTTATAAGTTTGTATTTTGGTCGAATTTGAGGATTTGTGTTGTATTCATGAGATATATTTAGTGTCCATGGCATCCCAACATAGGAAGTTAGCGACTTCCTCATAACTTGATGATGTCCATCTATAGTAAAGTCTCCCCAAACAGGTCAAAATGACTCACCATCGACACGTCATCCAAAATGCTTTGTGGTGCACTGTGAGCCAGGATCTACAAAATGCAAAAATATACCATAGTCAAGTGCAGTCTGTGGTATTTTAAATTACAAATTAATTTTGTGCACAGTCAAGGATTGTAGAAGGGCTACAACATAGAACAGAACAGAATGCAACAGAACAAAAGGAACAATATATAGAGCATGGAAACACAATAGCCGGCTTAAGGGGCAAAATAGAGGGAGACTTGGACAAATAAAAGATGTGGGGAAGATTGAGGGGTAGGGGAAGACACACTGGGTGAACAAGGTGGTTATACAAGCAAACTGTCAGGAAGGAAAAACTGGAAATTTGGAAAGATGTGGGCTTGGGGGAGAGTGGGAGTTGGGGATGTGGGAGAGGTGAACGGGAGTTGAAAATATCATGGTTTTGAAAAAAAAAAAAGATCAACTGTAATGCACTCTCTGCCATTAACAACAAAATAAAAATAAAAAAACCCCATCATTTAGAATTGGAACCAATTGTTGAAGGACTGCTGCAGCATTCATTCCAAGTGCCTTTTTGGTACGAGGGATGTTCAGAACACCTGCTTGCGAGTTTCCTCGTAACATAACATGCAACAATCGTTCAGCACAAGCAAATCGTGCAACCTCAGGTTCTCAGAGGTGGTTCTCAGAGCTGGTTCTCAGAGGTGGAACGAGGTCTTTTGAGAAAATATCAAACGGTCTTTCTGAGATAACAGCATGTGGATCTTCCAAAAAAACCAAAAAAAACACGAATACAAACACAAACACACAATCCATTACAATACCACGTCTGTCAGAAAATGAGAATGATTAAATCACGAGATACCTTCAAGCGGGGCTTTCCATTAGTCATGTTGCAAGGCTCTTTAAGGTGAGGAGAGGAATGGTTTATGACCTCAGAAGACACCAAACCAATGCATGAACAAGAGATATGCCAAAAAGTGGACGTCCCAGGATAATGACTCCTGCTCAGAACTGATACATTTGTATGAGCCATCGATGCAATAAGTTTCAAACTGCCCAGAGTACTGCAAAAACACTCTCTGGGCCTCGCCAAATAACGGTCAACACAGTCTTGAGGCGTCTATGATGCAGGGAGCTGTGTTTGCAATTCTGTTCAGTGTTCAATACTTGCACCAAAGCCTGGTGTTGGCTTAGCGGTAAGGGTGCTGGCTTGGGAATCCCGGTCAATCGTTGAATTAATGCCAGGGGGGTGGACTCAGCCTGTCATCCTTCCGAGGTCGGCAAATTGATTACCTGCTCGCTGGGATGAATGTGCCGGTGTGTGCCGCGGTTTAGAATAGGTACACCATATCCCTGCGTGTTGTAAGAGGCAACCAAGGATTGGGATCCAGCCATTTAAAAAAACAAAAAACATTGCCTCAAAAAGGGAACCATCACGATTGTCATGGGGCCCGCAAGACTAACCCCCACTCTAGCAGGGAAGATGGTCTTTAAAAAATGGGGGGGGGGGGGGGTGGGGCGGGTTCAATACTTGCACCGCAACACATTCAAGCACACTTACAGTGGACAAAACAGCATGCCGGATGGACCTGATGTCAAGGGGCAAGTGCTGTATTCAGTGACAAATCAAGATTTCTCCATGAAAGGTATAATGGCCGTGCCTGGGTCTACAGAAGACGCAATGAGCGATATGCCCCAGTCTGTGTCCAGGAAGCTGCTAAGTTTGGACATGGTGTCACGATGTGTGGTGGTATTGCTGAAGTCTTTCACAACAACTTGATCAGTATCCATAGAAAGCCGACGGCAGATCCATACATTAATGACATCTTATAGCAACACGTGTTGCCTACTTTTCAATAACATTGTTCAGTAAGAATCGTAATGCTCTCCTGGCTGTCAATCTCCTATTCTTCTATTCCTGTGCTGGCATCATTAATCCCCCTTAGGAATCCTCATGCCCTCGTTGAGGGAATTTTCCCAGATAGTTTTCACAGTTTAGTTTTAAAATGTTTAAACTTTCCCCTGAAGTGTTGTATTATGTTGTATATTATAATATAACACACTGCTTCTTCTTCTTTAAAAGGTCGTTTTCGATTTGCTCACCAAATCTCTTCATTTCAAATAAAAATTCAATCTCTTTCAGTTCTTCCTTCCTACATTCCTGAAACTCACCTGCATTCCACCCCTCCTCCAACATTTTCAAATGGATCTCTGACTTGAAAATCACAAGAAACTCATTTTGCAATAAATGATTGTCTTCCATGAATCATCCAACACTTTCGAAAATCAAAACTCATCCTTCCCCTCCTAAACTCCCCACTCACCCATCCCTTTCAAGTCTCCCCCCTTGCCCCTCCCCTCATAAACTCCACCCTCACCCCTCCCCTCCTAAACTCCCCCCTCACTCAACTCCTAAATTCCCTCCTCACCCCTCCATTTCAAAACAACCCCTTCCCCTTCAAATCTCCCCACCCTACTTTTTTCTCCAGTTCTCCCTCTCACCCTCCTCCTCAAAGTGTCCTCCCTGCTTGCTCTCCCTTCCAACTCTTACCTCCATCTCCTCCAACCTTCTTCCATGCTCTGCCCCCCCCCCCCCCCGCCACCCCTCAAACAACACCTCACTGTGCCTCATCCAATCACCATCGAACCTTTTGTCCTCCTCCTCCTTCCCTTTCTCCTAGGTCTTCTGAAATCTCTGACACACGATCAACAGCTCTCCCTACCTCTCCCTCCTCTTCCTCACCTCACCCTACCCCTTCCCTCCCCTGTCCTGTATCCGATGCTCCCCCTTCCTCTTCCTTAACGGTATGGACCTCAAACATCCGGAGCCTTCGCTCAAACCTGATTGATCTCTCCATACAGGTTGTTTCTGACAAACCAGACGTGATCTGCTTAACAGAAACTTTCCTCCTTCAAGATGCCTCTGATTCCTTAATATCTCTCGCTGGTTATTCCCTCATCCGGTACGATAGACCTGAGCCTCATCCGATAGACCGAAGCGATAAACCTGGAGGTGTGGTTGCTATCTTTATCAAAAACTCTTCCTCACTCTCCCTGCACTGCCCTCTCTCCACCGAGCCCCCAGGAGTACCTCTGGCTACGGCTTCCCCATGGCTCCCACCTTTTGTTCATACTAGGGCATTGCCCGTACTATATCTATATCTAAAATTATATCCCCCCCCCTCTATTTACATGAAATGGTTTGGTCCAAAGCGAACGGCTTGCGAGTACGGTGACAATCCCCCCCCTCTATTTACATGCAATGGTTTGGTCCAAAGCGAACGGCTTCCGGAGTTTGGTAAAGAAATCGCCATCGCGTGCACAAACGCGCAGGAAAGCGAATGAATCGCAAATTCGGTTTTATTAGTTTTAAAACATAGTTTAACGCCAACATAGTTTGCAAACGTGAAATAAATGAATACGCTCTCAAATGTGCCATCCGAGGCAGAGTGTGTCCTCCACGTTCGGCACACGCGATCGTTCGCTGCTCTCTGATTGGTTGAATCGTTTTTTGGACATAGCTCGGTAAGTAATTGTCCGATTAATATGAAACCTTGAAAAGGCACATCCTCGGGTCCCCAGCAATATACCTGGCAAGTTAAAAGTATATCGGACCCGTGGTTGTCGAGAAACAGCGGTCACAGACAAACAGACGTACAAATGTACAGACGTACAGAGATTACTGGAATTATAGATAGACTAGGGCATTGCCCGTACTATATCTATATCTAAAATTATATCCCCCCCCCTCTATTTACATGAAATGGTTTGGTCCAAAGCGAACGGCTTGCGAGTACGGTGACAATCCCCCCCCTCTATTTACATGCAATGGTTTGGTCCAAAGCGAACGGCTTCCGGAGTTTGGTAAAGAAATCGCCATCGCGTGCACAAACGCGCAGGAAAGCGAATGAATCGCAAATTCGGTTTTATTAGTTTTAAAACATAGTTTAACGCCAACATAGTTTGCAAACGTGAAATAAATGAATACGCTCTCAAATGTGCCATCCGAGGCAGAGTGTGTCCTCCACGTTCGGCACACGCGATCGTTCGCTGCTCTCTGATTGGTTGAATCGTTTTTTGGACATAGCTCGGTAAGTAATTGTCCGATTAATATGAAACCTTGAAAAGGCACATCCTCGGGTCCCCAGCAATATACCTGGCAAGTTAAAAGTATATCGGACCCGTGGTTGTCGAGAAACAGCGGTCACAGACAAACAGACGTACAAACGTACAGAGATTACTGGAATTATAGATAGATGTGTTGTACCGTCCACCAAAAGTGATGATTCCATCTACATCTCGCTGTCTGATAACATGGACCAACTTCTATCGACTCATCCCAACTCTCTCTTCCTCATATGTGGTGATTTCAACTGTCATCATGCCAGCTGGCTGGGTGTGGGCACTTCTCTCACCAGCCATGGCACCTCAGCAAAGGACTTATGTGACTCATTGGGACTGACACAATGTCAATTTCCTGACCCGGATCTCACTCAACGGAGCATCTTCTCTTCTAGACTTGGTTATGATGAACTTCCCTGCAAATGTCTGCTGCTCTTCTTCTGCTCCAATCGGTTCATCTGACCATATGATTGTTAAAGTGGACATCCCTCTGGCCATTTTCAGAGAGCCTCCTCAGTGTCGACGAGTCTGGCATTTCACTCACGCTAACTGGCATGGTCTTCAAGCAGCCATAAATCATCTGGACTGGTCTCCCATCTCTACTGCCTCTGACATCAACTCATCCTGGGAATTCTTCCAAAGTAAATTGCTCTCATGCACAGATGTATCCCATCTCGTCTTCAGTTGTCATACCCTTCCTCCCGTCCATGGTACACGGAATCTTGTGGTGAGGCAGTTGCCCTGAAACAATTTGCCTTCGCCTTCTGGAAGGCAAATCCAACGGAAGGAAATCTCATTTCCTTTCACAAAGCCCGAAACAAGTGTGTGTCCACCCGCAGGAGAGCCAGGAAACAATATCTCTCCATTCTCAAGGCCGAACTCTCTTATCTGTCTCCCTCTTCCAAATCCTGCTGGCGTCTGGTCAAATCTGTTTCTGGTGTTTGTTCCCCTTCCATCCCCTCCCTTACCTCAAACGGCTACACAGCTGACTCCACATGTGAAAAAGCTGAATGCCTCAACTCTGTGTTTGCCTCAAAATCTTGTGTCCCAAACCGGTCTCTCTCGGTACCCACCGTACCGAGCCATACCCAACTGCTCCGGGACACTGTGTCCTTCTCTCCTGACAAGGTGGAGAAGTTTCTGTCAATCCTCAACTCTGATTCTGCAACTGGACCAGACGGCATCAGCCTATGGGTCCTAAAATCCTGCTCTGCCGCTCTTTCACACCCTCTCTCTGTTCTCTTCACCCTCTCTTTTGCTCAAGGTCATCTGCCAGCATCTTAGAAATCAGCAAACATTACCGCTTTACACAAAAAAGGTGCTAAAACAGATCCTTGCAACTACAGACCAATCAGCCTGCTCCCAATTTTATCAGCAAAGTAATGGAATCCATTATTGCTTTGGATATCAAATCCTTCCTCTTCTCCAATGGCTTGATCTCTGATCATCAATTTGGATTCAGACCATGTCACTCGACTCTGGACATGCTGCCTCTGCTGTCTCAACAATGGATGGAGGTCCTCAATGTCAAACAGGAAATTAGACCCTTGACATATCACATGCCTTCGATACGGTCTGGCACCCCGCTCTGCTCACCAAACTCTCCTCCTATGGTATCCATGGAAATCTCCACGCATGCCTAGCAGACTTCCTCTCTGATCGTAGTCAACGTGTGGCCCTGAATGGATTTCTCTCATCTCCCCTTCCTGTTCAGGCTGGAGTTCCCCAAGGCAGTGTTCGGGGCCCTGTGCTTTTCCTGGTCTTCATCAATGATCTCTCCGACTCTCTGGAAAATCCTCTCTATCTCTTTGCTGATGACTCCACTCTCTGCTGCTCCATACCTCATCCCTCAGATCGGCAATCTGCAGCCTCCTCACTCTTAGTCAGGTTCACTATGTTAACAAATATAATTTCGTTCAAAATTTTGGTAGATTAGCAAAACTATACATTTTTGGAATATTCAGAGCATGAGGAATCCAAAAATTAATGTTTACATTTGTGTAGACACCTTTGCGAAAATGAGACTCAGGACAGTGATGAAGATAGTCAGGTTCACTATCTTAACAAATATAATTTCTTTCAAAAATTTGGGATTAGCAAACCTGTACATTTTTGGAATCTTCAGAGCATGGAGAATCTGAAAATCAATGTTGGCATTTGCACAGACACCTGCATGGCCGCCATTTTGGATTTTGAAAATGGCCGCCATAAAATACATATTTTGCGCGATCTCGGCTTCTAGTCAACCTAGAGACTTAATTAAATATGCTAATCCTATGTTTTCTGGGTCAAGGAATCCAATAAAGGCCTCAAAATAGTGCTCAGGATTATAGAAAAGCAACAAACAAAGGTAATTGAAAACCATTGTCTTTATATTTGTGATATAACTGTATTACATAATACATGATATTGCAAGTCCTTTGAAGTTATAGGTTGTTATAGGAAGTTATAGGTAGTATCAGATTGAACTATAAGTCCTATACACAGGATCTACGAGGTCTATACCGTTCAGGAATATGCTTTTACAGATCTTCATCACTGTCCTGAGTCATTTTCGCAAAGGTGTCCACGCAAATGTAAACATTAATTTTTGGATTCCTCATGCTCTGAATATTCCAAAAATGTATAGTTTTGCTAATCTACCAAAATTTTGAACGAAAAAACATTGTGAACCTGACTATCTCTGCAGACCTGGACAAAATGACAGACTGGTCAAACAAGTGGAACATGTCTTTCAATCCTGTCAAATCTCACACTCTTACTATGTCTCTCCGAAAAGACCGTCTGGACAACCCTCCCATATACTTTCTCAGCAATCCTCTCCAAGAAGTATTGTCATTCAAGCTCTTGGGTCTCACAATGTGCCATAATCTTTCCTGGGAAAACCACATTTCCAAGCTGGCCTCCAACGCCAGTCACCGATTGGGCATCCTCCGTCGTGCGATGTCCTTCCTTGGCACACCTGAGCTCCTCACCACATACAAGGCTTTCATCCACAGCTCAATAGAATACTACTGCTCTTCCCTCTGGGCTGGTGCTCCTGTCTCACATCTAGCTCGGCTTCACGCAGTTGAAACCAAAGCTTTCAGAATCATTGGAAATCTCCCACGATGAAGCTAACTCTGAGGGCCTTTCACTCACTCACGGCAGGCAGGTTGGGGGTCTTTCTGTCTTCTACCAACTCCTCTCTAGCCTAGCGCCCCCCTCCCCCACCCCCCAGCCCTGTCTGTGCTGTCCCCCAAATACTCCTGCAGGTCGCACAAGATCTGCCAGCAACCCTCTTCTGGTGAAACTGCCAAAATCAAGACTCTCTGCTCACCTTCACTCTTTCATTCCTCTTTTCTCCCGCCTCTGGAACAAACTCCCTCACTGTCTTCAATCCCACTCCTCCCTCCAGGTCTTTAAAACAGTTGTGCACCACCATCTCTTATCTTCCCCCATCCAAAACCTTGATCTTTTCTACCCCCATTAATTCACCCAGGATCCACTTCTCTGAAATACCAACTTCTTTCCTGAAAGTTTATTTTTATTTTTTTATGTTGGAGGCTCCAGGCACGGACTATGTAGCCCTCATCGAGGCTAGACCTTAAAGGGCCACAGACACAGAAAATCATGTTTGGTTTAATTAATAGATATTGCTTCACTTAACACTTAATCGTCCTTTTTTTAAAATTAATATCACTCGATTGGCCCCCGCCACCCAAATAAATGGCGATTTGATTGCTCATGTGACTGGCTACGTCATCGAGGGAATTTTTGTTGCTGCTGGTAGTTTTTAGCTGGTAGTGGAGCCCGCCCCTAAAATCGTGATGTTCATTCATGATGTCACCTGTGTGATGTGATCGAGGGAAAGGTTTCTCAGCACGCAATGATAACTGCCTGACCAAGAATCTTCTGATAGTCAAAATCATTATTAAAAGCTACCAGCAGCAACAAAAATTCCCTCGATGACGTAGCCAGTCACATGAGCAATCAAATCGCCATTTATTTGGGTGGCGGGGGCCAATCGAGTGATATTTTTTCAAAAAAAAGGACGATTAAGTGTTAAGTGAAGCAATATCTATTAATTAAACCAAACATGATTTTCTGTGTCTGTGGCTCTTTTTAAATAGAAGAGGGGAAAAGTGTATGATGAAAAATGTATGATGTTTGTTTGTGAGAAAGAGATTGAAGCTCGCCCCTTTGGCTGTAGTTTGAGTGAGACAGAAAGAAAATTCAGCAATCCTGACATGGAGTGAAAGATGGTTCCGGCCACCACTTTAACGCTCCTAAGTCCAAACGGTAGTACCACTCTCAACGGTTGCTGCCTTCAACCTACTACCTAAAGCCCCAGTCATACCGGCCATTTTCAGGCCACGAATCGCCACGACCTAATATCGGGGCGACATTCTTGGCCAGATCGTATTGGGGTCCTGGCGATTCCTGGATGATCGGGGGTGTACTTGGCAGTTCGGGTCGAGACGGGAAGCCGCCCCGACAATTTTGAACTGTTCAAAATTATCGTGGCGATTCGTGGCGTTTTTCAAACTCTTGCTGCTGTCTGGAGGGTGTCGTACGGGCGCGTGTGGGCATCGGGAAAATGGTCGTGGAGTGTCTTGCGGCGGTCGGGAAACTTGGCTGCCACGATTCGCTCCGCATCCAGCAAGCACCGATACGACCGCCGTACGTCCTCACATGGACGCCGTACGACTGCCATCACGATCTTCCAAGAATTGCCCCGATCCGCCCCGACCACGTTCGCGCAGCAGTACGACGACTCACGATCATTGCCGATCTCTCACGAATTAACAAGACTCCGCCAAGACTGCCGTAAGCATGCAGTAAGCACCAGTAGGCGCCAGTACGACCTGTCACAAGACCGGGTATATATAGGCGATCCCCGGCGGCGAAATCATTTCATCTCCTGATTCCAAGCTGGTCACATCGATCACATCCAAGCTGGTCATGGCGGCCGCGTGATTGTGCATGCCTTCCTGGATCCCCTCCCCCTCTTCCTGGCTGGCGGCATCATTGGAAGGCTTGGAGTTGATGATTTATATAAACGACATACAAAAATAACTTGAATTAGCGTCGTCTGAATTTTAAGATCGTAGTTAGGTCGGCGTGATTCTTGGCCGTTCTTATATAGGGCAAGGACGGCCGCCGCGCAGTCGGGCTCGGACGGGTGGGCACGTACACGTGCGTAGTGAGGTCGTAGTGCCGTCGTAGTGGGATCGGGGCGAAGATGTGTGGGCACGGGCTAGGACTTGTGGCGATCTTGCCGCGCACTTGGCGGATCGGGCTTTGTCGGCGCGGCGGTCACGGCGCGATCGTACGGGACTCGGGGCAGGGGTGTTTTGTTATGACTGTGGGAAAATTTACAGCCGATCTTGCCGAAAAGTCGTGTTGGTGCGGGGAATCGCCAGATCGGGGCGATTCGTGGCCACTCAAATCCGGTATGACTGGGGCTTAAGGAACCGGTCCAACCGGATGAGTGTTTTTTTGGAGACACCATCTCCTTACTGGATGGCCGTTGGCTCCCAGAGGGAGCTCACCCGCCCTTTGACATCCTAGCTGTTTTGACGTCCTAGCTCAGTCCTAGCTGTGTCGATGTGTGTTTTACCTCTCCCATCCCCCACACCCCTTCCCACGCCTCCTCCCCTCCCCCCAAGCCCTCTCCCTCCCACAGATCTCCCGATGTCCCTGCTCTCAAAAGATGTACTTGTGTGCTTCCCCCTCTCTCCCCATCTTGTCTCCCACTCCATTTATGTTGTCTTAAGTGTCCATTTGTTTTTTTTTGTCCTTAATGTTGGCTCTTACACGACCCTCTATACAAAAAAGAAAAAGAAAAAAAAAAGGCATAACATTGTTCCTGCTGACCCGGCCTGCGGACAGGAACAAGGAATGTTATTGTCAATGCCAATATTAATGTCATGACACCCTGGTCTACCATCTCGCCAGATTGAAGTCCAATTGAACATCTCTGGGATATCATTTATCCTCACATTTGAACCTTGCTAAGACAACCACAGACCATTTGAGCTGAAACCGGAGCCGATTCGGAATGCCATTCCCCAAGCTCAGATTCATACGGTCAATGGGTGACGGTGCATCGTAATAGATTGCTGCCAAAGGTGGACATACCCGGTATCGAGATTGTTACTTCCATGTTTGATACCCATTTGAACCAATGTGGAAGTCATCTGTTCAGGTATAAATCATGCGTTGGCTCAACCTTTAAGGTAGCTGCCTTAAGATCCTAGGGTATGAGTTCAAGCCCCTATCATGCCATTGAATTAACACCAGACGGGTCGACTCAACCTGTCATCCTTCCAAAGTCGGCAAAATGAGTACCAGCTAGCTGGTAATAGGGCGATACGTCAGCGGCACAGCCGCACCCCCAGAGAAAACGATGCAGCCAATCAGCCACAGGCTGCATAAGAAGAAATAAATTAATCTGTTCAGGTTTTTGTTTTTTTTAATGGGGTAGAGTGCTTGTGTATGCAAGCAAAAAAATCACCACCATTGTGAGGGCTACCTTAGTGCATATGAAGTCAACCAGAGAGGGCTCTTCCTCGCCAATGTACTCTATAATCTTTTTGTTGATCCAAGGCTTGATTCTCTTCTCCATCAGCGTCTAGAGGCAAGATGTACAAACACACAGCGTTCCAAGGTAAGCAATTTTAATAATGTATTCACTGCTTCCAGTAGTCCAATGATTCAGCAAGATAAGCAAAAGTACTGTAAAAGCAAGAATGACTTGGAATGACAATTCAAACAAAATCTCATAATAAACCAATATTATTGGTTCATAAATAAATAAATATTTATTCATAAAATTCATATTCATAATAAATTCGTAAAAATTCATAAAATAAATAAATTCATAATAAATCTCAATATTCAAACAAACAAAATTGGCATTGGCAATATTGGCATCAAAGGCTTGTTACGTTAGGACTGGCACCCCCGACCCCCTCCCCCACCCCATGAGACAATAAAACGGGAAGATTCACACCTTGAAGCCCAACCCTCTTATCTCATTAAACCTTCCACTAACACAGCTCCCCAAACTTGCCAAAATTAGTTATACCTCTTTTTACTTCGGAGGTTGTTTTCAGAAGGTGGTCGGAGGTTGTTTTCATCCCTGTCTGTCTGTTTGGCTGTCTGTGAATAGGATATCATCTCAAAAAGTTGTGGACGGACGCAGAAGAAATTTGGTGGAGAGGCTGGGTGTGTGACAAGGACGAAGTGATTAGATTTTGGTGAACATCCGGATCCAGATATGAGAATTTTTTTCAATTTCTTAAGTGATTCTTCACCATTGAGAGATGGGACTAAAAACGATATATAGCATGACATTTCTAAAAGCTGTGGACGACTTATGACAAAGCGAAGTGGACGAGTTGGTTCGGTGACAAGAACAGGCTGATTAATTTTTTTTCAGATCCGAATCCAGATCCGGCCTATCACTGGGATATATATAACAAAACGTAAACTGTTCAGCCTGGCGGAGGTATGCGCTCTACGGAGTGCCGCTCTCGTTTTTTTGTTTTGTTTACATAGTCGAAGCTCATGGAAAAGCTAGTACAAGCGCACTGAATGGATCAGGACACAACCAGACAAAAGGAACAGAAGCGAGAGGGAGAGAGAGGGGGTTTGGGGAAACATGAACTGAAAATGAGGAACATCGAGACAAATCATTTTTACACTTTCTATCCGAGGAGAGGACGTGTCAGGCCTTGAACAATACAAAAGCAACGAAACGAATAGCACAAACAATGAACAAATTATCATAAAAGATTGCATGGGATACAATAAAAACGCCGATACAAGACAAAACAACATCAAAACACGATGAGTCCGGTTCGGAAAACTCAGCTTTAGTGAGGTGGAAACGAGAGTCCAGATCTTCATCACCACGTGCAAAAACCCCGAACCGAAAAAACATTGTCACTCACTTATCAAACTGCTCTACTTAAACCCACTACATGTGACTCGACAACCAGTACAGTATTTTCCGGTGTATTAACCGTGAGCATGCATTAACCGCACCCCTTTTTGTTATGCTCAAAAAAAAAAACATTCATGCTCCCGGCAAAGCTCGATGATGTAGGACTGCAAGTGTGTCGTCTTATCAGCCGTGTCATGGGGTACATGTTGGGAGATGTGTGTGCAGCGTCGAACCGACAGATCATGGCGTGCCATGAATCTGTAGGCCCAAGACGGGCTAGTCGTGAAGTCCCCAATTTCATAATCCTTAGCTAAGCTCCTCACCTTCCGCCTGAGGACGTGTTGCGCAAATGTTGTAAATCAAAAACGTGTAAATTCAAACTAATTTCCCATTATAAGAGGCAGAGGTTAGGGGGGGATGCTGCCTCAATCCTCGCCGACTGGGCATCCTCCATCGTGCGAAGTCCTTCCTTGGCACACCTGAGCTTCTCACCACATACAAGGCTTTCATCCGCAGCTCAATGGAATACTGTTCTCCCCTCTGGGCCGGTGCTCCTGCCTCACACCTAGCTCGGCTTCACGCTGTTGAAACCAAAGCTTTCAGAATCATTGGAATCTCCCGCGATGAAGCTATCTCCGAGGGACTTTCACTCACTCACCGCAGGCAGGTTGGTGGTCTTTCTGTCTTCTACCGACTCCCCCAGCTCTCTCAGTGCTCTGTCCCCCAAATATTCCAACAGGTCGCACAAGATCTGCCAGCAACCCTCTTATGGTTAAACTGCCAAAATCAAGACTCTCTGATCACCTTCACTATTTCATTCCTCTTTTCTCCCGCCTCTGGAACAAACTCCCTCACTCTCTTCAATCCCACTCCTCCCTCCAGGTCTTTAAAACAGCTGTTCACCACCATCTCTTATCTACCCCCATCCAAAACCTTGATCTTTTCTACCCCCGTTAATTCACCCCATATCCACTTTTTTGAAATACCGACTTCTTTCCGAGAAGTCCGAGCAGTGTCCATGTGTTTTTTTTTTACCTCTCCCACCCCACCCCACCTTCCCATGCCTCCTCCCCCCAAGCCTTCTCCCTCCCACAGATCTCCCGATGTCCCTGCTCTCCATCTTGTTCTCCTGCTCCTTTTGTCATGTTTTATGTTTTACGTGTCAGTTTGTCTTTTTGTGATCAATGTTGGCTCTTACACGAGCCTCGATCTTCTATACAACCAAAAAAAAAAAAAAAAAAAAAATTGGTCCTATTTTACAATTACAGTACTTTCTTTTATTTAAATTATAATGTTTAAGATCCACCTGGCGTTCCTTCTCCAGCAGTAGACGGTCCTCATTTGAGAACTACTCCTGCTACGAATCCAACGGCAACTCTACATCACCCTCCTCCACCTCAACAAGCCGACTGTGTCTTGGCCATTTCGACGATGTTACGTCGTGCTTTCAACACATCATTATTCTTGTTGAAGCCGTTAAAGCCGTGAACACATTGAGGGCAAAATTTTCCCCATACAGCATTCATGCAGGAACAGATGACTTCCCTCCAACATTCCTCAACATTACGAAGAACATCCCTTATTGTAAAGGCATTCCGGAATTCATTTTCAGTCATCTGATCTGGAGAAAGCATTCGATAGGGTTCCACGCGAAGTATTGACATGGGCATTGAGGAAGTTAGAAATGGAGGAATGGTTGATCAGAGTTGTGATGGCAATGAACGAAAGAGCATGCACAGCTGTAAGGACGAAGGACGAGAACAGTGGTGAGTTTGAGGTGAAGGTGGGAGTGCATCAGGGGTCGGTACTAAGTCCACTACTATTTGTAGCTGTGATGGAGGTGCTGGCTCAGAACGTAAAGGAGGGTTTACCGCGGGAGTTGTTGTATGCAGATGATCTGGTGTTGATTGCGGAAAGTATGGATGGACTGAAGGAAAAGATGAACAAGTGGAAGGAATGTATGGAGACAAAAGGTCTGAAGGTGAATATAGGAAAGACGAAGGTGATGGCAAGTGGTAAAGCATGTGGTGAGGTGGAAAGAACTGGGAAGTGGCCATGTGCTGTGTGCAGGAAGGGTGTCGGAGTGAACTCCATTCAATGTACAATGTGCGCTGAGTGGGTTCATCAAAAATGTAGTGGTCTGAGAGGGTCATTAACCAGTGTGGCAGCTACATTCAAATGTAAGGTGTGCACAGAGGGAGCTGCAGATGGCGGAAATGTTGAGTTGGATCTTGGAGACGGCGTGAAGCTGGAAGGTGTGAAAACATTTTGCTACCTCAGAGACGTGCTGAATGGAGAAGGTGGATCAGACTCGGCAACGGTTGCTCGAGTGAGATGTGCATGGAAGAAGTTTCGGGAACTGAATGGCGTGCTGATGAGGAGGGGAGTGTCGTTGAAGCTGAAGGGAAAGGTGTATGCTGCATGTGTGAGAAGTGTTATGATTTATGGGAGCGAGACATGGGTCATGAATGTAGAGCAGCAACGAAGGCTGGAAAGGGTGGAAATGCGAATGGTTCAGTGGGTGTGCGGAGTATCGTTGAGAGAGAGGAAGACAAATGATGAATTGCGAAATATGATGGGAATAGATCCTGTGATTGATGCTGTGAAGAGGAACAGGTTGAGATAGTTTGGTCATGTGTTGAGGAAGGATGAAAGTGACTAGTTGAGAAGAGTGATGGAAATGAATGTAGAAGGAAGTAGAGGACGGGGAAGACCGAGAAAGACTTGGCTAAAGATGGTGGAAGAAGAAATGCGGGCAAGGGGGTTAACAAGGAGAGATGCAGAAAATAGGGCAAAATGGAGAAGATTGTCATGGGGACCGCAAGGCGAACCCCCACTCTAGCAGGGAAAATGGCCTTAAAATGCATGTTGTAAAATGCATGTTGATCATTATCAGTTGGTTTCACCTGCAAATCATTGAATCATTATCAGGTTTGCAAATGTTCTTCAGAGATAATACACATGGAATGTAGCAATCACTCCCTGGTCCCTCATATCACCTGTACGATCACCTCTTTCATACCGTCCTAAAACATCCATTCTTACTTCAATAGTGATGGCCTTACTCTGTCTTTTGCTCGCACTACCGACCTTGATACTTCACTGACGCTTTCTAGTCATGATTGCAATGGTTACTCTTATTACAGCGGCACATTTCACGCGCAAAACAATGCACGATGCTAACATGGAGGGTTTCGGGAAACGGAGGGACGGGTAGGCGAGAGAGAGGGATGGCAATCTAGCCGGAATTCAGGTGTTATCGCGAACACTGTTTCATGTTGTTCAGTGCGAAAATTTAATCGCAGCGTTACTCACGTACTCGAGTTACGTCATTCCAAAAAAATGGTATAAATGACTGGAGCAGTGTGCACCTAATATATGCGCAAAAACAACACACAAAAAACATGAGCTTACCATACTGGAACTGGAATGTATGCCATTAACAGTGTGGTGACGTTAAACTCCAGGAAATGGTAGTATGTTTTTTAAAAGTAGGATTAAATGCTATACATACTCATAATTTAAACCTTGTGTGCTATACACACATGCTATACGTACACCAATGTGTACACTTACAAAATATCTATCTTGGTCATTATGGGCCTGGCGTCGAGGCGCCATTGTAAACCCAGCCCTAGAGACAAGGTGGGTATTCCCGTCAAGCATTCCTCACTCCTGTTTGTCAATCAATCCGAATTGACAGGAACTCAATGACATGTCGGGGTTACCATGCATGACTAAACAGTTAAAAACGTTCAAAACAAAGTTCGCTTGTACTTCCATAGTTTTCCATAATTTTGAATCCTCTAAATGTTCCCAGATATGTAGAATATAGATCTACTGGTATACAGTCATGGCCAAAAATATTGGCACCTTTGCAACTTCTTCAAATAATTCACAATTTCCCCTAATAAGTTTAAAGTATTTCGTCTCCACAATTCTTCATTTCACTGTTAATATTACAGAACCTTTGTTTTTGATAAAGAACTTGACATATCCTTTCAAATCAGAAAATAAAAATAAATGGCATTGACAAAATTATTGAAACCCAAGACTTAATATTTGGTATCACGGCCTTTGGACAAAATAACTGCAGTCAAGCGCTTTTTATAGCCATGAATGAGCTTACTACACCTCTCTACTGGCAGTTTGGCCCACTCTTCTTGTGCAAACTGCTCCAGTTCTCCCAGATTTGAAGGGTGCCTTCTCCCACCAACTAATGTTTTCAGATCCTCTCACAGGCGTTCAATCGGATTTATATCTGGACTCATTGCTGGCCACTTCAGAACAGTCCAGCGTTTTGTCTTGAACCATTCCTGGGTGCTTTTTGAAGTGTATTTGGGGTCATTGTCCTGCTGCAAGACCCATGACCTTCGACGGAGACCCAGCTTTCTGACATTGGGCTGAACATTGCACTCCAAAATGCCTTGGTAATATCCTGATTTCATGATGCCATGCACACATTCAAGGCACCCAGTGCCAGAGGCGCAGCACAGCAACCCCAAAACATCATTGAACCTCCTCCATGTTTGACTGTAGGGAAGGTGTTCTTTTCTTTGAAGACTTCATTTTGTATTCTGTAAACATAGAGATGATGTGCTTTACCAAAAAGCTCTAATTTGGTCTCATCTGCCCACAGGACATTCTCCCAGAAGGATTTTGGCTTGTTCAGGTGTGTTTTGGCAAACTCCAGTCGGGCTTTCTTATGTCTCGCTCTCAGTAGCAGTGGGGTCCTCCTGGGTCTCTCCTTTCATTGAGGTGGTGACGGATGGTGCGAGTTTAAACTGTCGTACCTTGTGTCTGAAGGTCAGCTTGAATCTGTTTGGCAGTTCAACAAGGTGCTTTCTCCACCAAGTTCGAACAATCCTTCGCTGCAATCTACGAATCAAGTTTTCTCTTGCGGCCACGTCCAGGGAGGTTGGCTACAGTGCCATGGGCCTTAACCTTCCTGATAACATTGCGTACGATGGACACAGGAACATCAAGGTCTCTGGAGATGGACTTGTAGCCTTGAGATTGTCCATGCTTGGCTATAATCTTGTGTCTGACCTCCTCAGACAATTCTCTGGTTTTCTTTGTTTTCTCCATGCTCATTGTGGTACACATAGTGGCACAAAACAGCAGAATGACTCCTTTTCTCTGTTCAAACTGGATGAATGAGTGATTTTTTATATTGAAGGCACCTGCAACTCACCAGAGGAGAGTTCAATTCCAAAATAAAGGAGAATCACCTGCTTGAAATCCAATTATTTCTAACAACTTCTGAAAGGTACCAATAATATTGTCCAGGCCATTTTAGGATTTCTATGTGGAATTAGCTAAGATTTAGTAATTTTTTCAGCTTTTTTTGTTTTGTTCCACTGCAAAAAAGAAATACAAATGTGGATACCAAAATATTTTCTAATTTCAACAAATTTTTGGAAGAAATGGTGCATTATTTGAAAAAAGTGCAAGGGTGCCAATATTTTTAACCATGACTATGTATGACAATTGGAATAAATTGAAATTCAGCATTGATTGTTTTTAAGACCTTCACTCTTTCATTCCTCTTTTTCCCCGCCACTTCAATCCCACTCCTCCCTCCAGGTCTTTGAAATAGCTGTTCACCACCATCTCTTATCTTCCCCCATCCAAAACCTTGATCTTTTCTACCCCCTTAATACACCCCAAATCCACCTTTTTCAAATTCCGTTTTCTTTCCTGAAAGTCCTAGTAGTGTCCATCTTGTTTATCCCATGTAACCAGACCCAGCCTTGTCACTTCCACAGATCTCCCGATGTCTCTGTTCGTTACTGTTGTTGTGCTTCCCTCTCCCTCCCCCTTATCGCCCGCAACCTTTATTATATGTTCTATGTGTTAGCTCTTACACGAGCCTCAACCGAGTATACAAAAAAAATTTTTCCTATATCTGTTTAAAAAAAATAATGTTTTCTAATATATATACCACACCCCTAGCTTTTAACTTTTTTATAATAAAAAGTATGGTTAATAAACCGGAAAATACAGTCCACGTCTCGTAATGCTCTTAGAAAAAGACTCATCTTTACACCAGAAAATGTTTCCTTTTTTTTTTTTGAAAGGACAATCAAGAAAATGAAACAATTGCTAATCTTTATCCCAAGGCAGATACTAGCATCTGAAAAAAATAAATCAGTCTCAGATTAATTCCTTTCACACAACACAATGCCCATACTTTTGCTCATTTACCGTATCGACCATGGTCCAGTCCAGGCCATATGCAAACAGCTCAGGTTTGGCTGTCGGTATCTGGTCGATAAGGCTCTTTACGTGCCGCCGTTTTTCTTCGTTGGAAATGACAGCACGCGCCGCAGCCACTGGATCTGTGAAGGCTTTCTCATCCTCTGAGAAGTCAAGTGGCACAAGCTTTCGCTTACGTGGAGCAGATTCACAATCATCATCATCATTCGAGAAGATATTCTCAACCTTCAACTTTTTCCGCTTTCCCAGAGTTGTAGTCTGACCAGGGCTGCTGCTGACTCCAGCTGATGGCAAACAAGACGAGTATTAGGGTGAAACAATATATACCGAGTACATACATAAAAACTAAATGGATCAAGACAATATGACACCATGTATGGCCCCATTTTCCATTTGACACTGAAATACGAAAACAAAAAAGGTCCAAACCTATCTGACCCAGCCGAAGACTGAGCTCGATGCGCAGCTTCTTCTCTTCCTTTTGGCCTTGCTCAGGTGAATGTTCATGGGGGATGATGATACCATGCGGTGATTCTTGTATGGGCGTCAGGGGAGAAGCATTCCCACTAGTCGACACCGATGGGGCTGCCCTTGCTGGCCCAATAGGCCGCAGTGTGTCGGCAAAATTCGGTTTGATCTCAGGCTCTGGCTCTGATTCCTTCTCTTCTTTGATGCTCGCCTCACCATTTTGTAGCTCCATATTGGGCTCTTTAAACTCCTCTTTAGCTGGAGCTTCTTCGTGATCTGACTCACCATCCTTGATGGGGGCTGCATTCTCCTTCTCTGCCTCTTGCTCCATTTGCTGCAATGAGATTAAAACGCACATTATATATGGATGACATCAAAAAGCACTTAAGCTTCAATGCAAATTAAACAAGAAAGAGCAATCAGAGATTGGAAACCCTCGCCAGGATGTATTTTCAGTGGTTTTTAAGGCTTTTAGTCAGGTTCACTATGTTAACAAATATAATTTCTTTCAAAATTTTGGGATTAGCAAACCTGTACATTTTTGGAATCTTCAGAGCATGGAGAATCTGAAAATCAATGTTGGCATTTGCACAGACACCTGCATGGCCGCCATTTTGGATTTTGAAAATGGCCGCCAATAAAATACATATTTTGCGCGATCTCGGCTTCTCGTCAACCTAGAGACTTAATTAAATATGCTAATCCTATGTTTTCTGGGTCAAGGAATCCAATAAAGGCCTCAAAATAGTGCTCAGGATTATAGAAAAGCAACAAACAAAGGTAATTGAAAATCATTGTCTTTATATTTGTGATATAACTGTATTACATAATACATGATATTGCAAGTCCTTTGAAGTTATAGGTTGTTATAGGAAGTTATAGGTAGTATCAGATTGAACTATAAGTCCTATACACAGGATCTACGAGGTCTATACCGTTCAGGAATATGCTTTTACAGATCTTTATCACTGTCCTAAGTGTCATTTTCGCAAAGGTGTCTACGCAAATGTAAACATTAATTTTTGGATTCCTCATGCTCTGAATATTCCAAAAATGTATAGTTTTGCTAATCTACCAAAATTTTGAACGAAAAAACATAGTGAATCTGACTTTGTGTTGAAACAAATATGGCTGCCGAACCACATGACCGATGACATTATTTTTTTTTTCTCCACCAATTTATGCCTACATGACGCTCAAGAAATTTCATCTTGATCGGATGAAGTTTTGTACTTGTCGAATTATGACGTCATAAAGGAGGCACCTTTAACATCATCGTTAACATATTTTAGTCCCGATGGAGAGTTCTTTACAATGAGCCGTCTTATTTTTTTCTATTCAGCGCTTTCAGAGATATAGAGGTGCAAAGTTTTTCGGTTTTTCCAAGATGGCGGCCGAACCATGTGACCTATGACGTCATAATTTTTATTAAAACATTATACAGGTGGAGTTGCACCTATGGTGAAAATTTCCTGTCGATCGGACCAACGGTTGCAGAGAAAATCATTTATTCTGTGCGGACAAACAGAGAGACAGACAAACGGACTCAAATGAAATACGCTCTCCTCAGGCGAGGGTAACTAGAACGGCACTCAGTAGAGAGCATACCTCCTCCTGGTTGGCCATATCACTGAATGGTGAAGAATCACTTAATAAATCCGACTAGCTGGATCCAGATCTTCACCAAAATTGAATCAACTCTTCCGAGTCAAACACACAACTTGTCCACCAAGTTTCGTCCATTTTCATCCATAACTTTTTGAGATATCCTGCTATGTATCGTTTTTGGTCCTATCTCCCAATGGTGAAGAATCACTTAAAAAATTATTGCAGCCGGATCAGAATCTGGATCTTCACCAAAATCTAAATATCTTTCGAGATATTTTGTTCACAAACAAGCAGACAGACAAACGGACAGGGGTGAAAACATAACCTCCATCCACCTTTGGTGGCAAGGTAATAATGATGATGACCACTCCTTTTTGCATCTTCAGATGCATCGGGCTGCCGAAGCAGTTTCTACGCTATTGGGCACATTCTTGGATGGGTTGCCACCACTCCAAAGCAGAACACTCGAATGGCTCATTCATCCCAGTAAGCTGGTACTCATTTTGCTGACCTCGGAAGGATGACAGGCTGAGTCAACCCCACCTGGTGTTAATTCAACGGCATGACAGGGGCTTCAACTCAGGGCCTTGCAATCTCAAGCAAGCCACCCACCTTAACCATTAAGCCAACACCTGGCTTCGCAAATTAAATACTGTATACAAATTTTAATTTACAACAATATGCTAGAGTTTAACAGACTGGCATAATGGTGAGAGCATCAGCAGCTCTGTCGAGTAATTTGGCAATTTGTGTTCCAGCTCTTCCATGAGCCTTAGTCCCTGTAGAAAAAGAAATTAGAACGGTACTCTTCGACGTCGCGACGTCAAACGATATGCCTCCTCTCACACCATTACATCATTATACATACTTGTACAAAGTTTGATTTAAATCCCCTCAGCTGTTCTCAAGTATCACATTTTTACCTGACATGAACTCGGACCTTTGACGCCAAAATATAATCAGTTAATCTTTCCATCATAATATGTACTTATTCAAACTTGGGTCAAAATCCCATCACGGGTTCACAAGTCAGTGCAGTAACATAATTTATTTTTACCGAATGGGACCTCTGTCCTTTGACCTCTTGACCCCAATAATCTAATCCGTTTTTCTTTACATCATTATACATACTTAATCTATCTATAATTCCAGTAATCTCTGTGTGTATGTTTGTATGTTTGTATGTTTGTATGTTTGTATGTTTGTATGTCTGTGACCGCTGTTTCTCGACAACCACGGGTCCGATATACTTTAAACTTGCCAGGTATATTGCTGGGGACCCGAGGATGTGCCTTTTCAAGGTTTCATATTAATCGGACAAGTAGTTACCGAGCTATGTCCAAAAAACGATTCAACCAATCAGAGAGCAGCGAGCTATCACGTGTGCCGAACGTGGCGAACAGACTCTGCCTCGGACGGCACATTTGAGAGCGTATTCATTTATTTCACGTTGGAAAACTATGTTGCCGTTAAACTATGTTTTAAAACTAATTAAAACTACTATCTATAATTCCACGGGTCCGATAAAAAACACCGTACTCGCAAGCCGTTCGCTTTGGACCAAACCATTTCATGTAAATAGAGGGGGGGGATTGTCACCGTACTCGCAAGCCGTTCGCTTTGGACCAAACCATTTCATGTAAATAGAGGGGGGGGATATAATTTTAGATATATATATAGTACGGGCATGCCCTAGTAATAATAATAATGATAATAATGCATTTATTTTATATAGCGCTTTTCAGGAAGCCCAAAGACGCTTTGACAGAGTGCAAAACATAATGCATAGCAAAACATAAAGACAATTGCAAAAAAAAAAAGAATCAATAGGGAAATATTCAAAGCACAAAGGAGGGAGAAGGAGAGGAGATAGTCAGGGGTTAGATGCTGTGGGTTAAATGTTGAATGCAGTGTTGAACAGGTGGGTCTTGAGTGATGTTTTGAATGTGGTGAGTGAGGAGGAGTCTCTGATGGTGTGAGGTAGCGAGTTCCAGAGGGTGGGAGCAGCGATGGAGAAGGCCCTGTCCCCCCAGGATCTAAATTTGGTCCGGATGGGGGGGGTCAGGAGGTTGGTACCAGCAGAGCGGAGGTTGCGGGTGGGAGTGTGTCTGGAGAGGAGGTCAGCCAGGTAGGATGGGGCCAGGTTATGGAGGGCTTTGTAGGTCAAGAGGAGGATTTTGTACTGGATTCTCTGGGAGATGGGGAGCCAGTGAAGCTTGTAAAGGACGGGGGTGATGTGGTCACGGGTCCGGGAATGGGTGAGTAGACGGGCAGCGGAGTTCTGAATGTATTGGAGTTTATTGGTGATTGTTGAGGGTGAACCATAAAGGAGGCTATTGCAGTAGTCCAGACGGGAAGTGATGAAGGCGTGGATGAGGGTTTCTGCAGCCACGGAGGAGAGGGATGGACGGAGACGGGCGATGTTTTTCAGGTGAAAGAAGGCTGTCTTTGTGATCTGTTTAGTGTATTTGTCGAAGGAGAGGGTTTGGTCAAAGATGATGCCAAGATTCCGGATGTGAGGGGAGGTGGATACTGGGAAACCGTCGATGTTGAGGGCAAAGTTATGGGTGGACTTGGTGAGCGTTTTTGGGCCAATGATGATTATTTCAGATTTATCACAGTTAAGTTTGAGGAAGTTGATTTGAAGCCAGGATTTTATTTCAGTGATGCAGTTTGTCAGGATAGAGTGGGTGGCGGTGGAGATGGACTTGGTGGAGATGAAAAGCTGGATGTCATCGGCGAAGCAGTGGAATTTGAGACCATGACGGCGGATTAAGTGACCGAGGGGGGACAGGTAAAGGATGAAGAGGAGGGGGCCAAGAACTGAACCTTGGGGGACACCTTGGGGGAGGGGAGCAGTGGGGGATTTGCAGTTATTGATGGAGATGAACTGACGTCTGTCAGAGAGGTATGATTTAATCCAAGAGAGGGCAGTGCCGGTAATGTTAAAGGTGGTTTCAAGTCGGGTGAGGAGGATGGTGTGATCGATGGTGTCAAAGGCGGCGCTGAGGTCGAGGAGGATGAGAATGTTGAGGTTGCCAGCGTCAGAGGAGAGGAGAAGGTCGTTGGTGATTTTGAGGAGAGCAGTTTCAGTACTGTGGTTGGAGCGGAATCCGGATTGGAATGTTTCATACAGGTTATTGGCAGAGAGGTGATGTTTGAGTTGAGTGGCTACAGCGCGTTCCAAAACCTTTGACAGAAAGGGTAGGTTGGAGATGGGTCTGAAGTTATTTAGGGTGTCAGGGTTTAGTCCAGGTTTTTTCAGAATGGGGGTAACAGCAGCAATTTTGAGGGATGGTGGGACGATGCCTGTAGACAGGGAGGAGTTTATTGTTGCAATGATAAGTGGAGAGAGAGCAGGAAGGGAGGCCTTGACAAAGCTGGAGGGGATGGGGTCAAGAGCTTAGTACTTAGTACCTACTTGTACTAAGTTTGCCTTATTCCCCTTCAGCTGTTAAGTTATTCCGGTAATGAAATTGAAAACCTATTACAGACTCGGACCTTTAACCTCTTGATGCCGAAATTTATCTAATCAGTTCATCTTTGCATCACAATATACATTTATACTAAGTTTGGTCAAAATCCCATCACAGGTTCAAAGGTAACAGAATGTTTACCCAATAGGACCTCCATCTAACCTTTGACCTCTTGACCCTATAATCGAATCAGTTCATATTTGCATCATTATACATACATGTACCAAGTTTTACTTAGATCCCCCCTTCAGCCATTCTGAAGTTATCGCGGTAGCAAACACCTATCACGGACGCACGGACAACCCAAAAACATAACGTCTCCAGCGGCATAAAAAAAGGCACAAGGTCATGATAGTTCAGTGAGCACAAACACACTGCTGCCGATATGACTTTAATTAAAATGACCCCCAGATTCGCTGTCAGCATTAAAGAAAATATTATCGGCATGTTTTTATGTAGGACAAAAGCTCACTGAATGAATGAGTAAATGGATAAATAAATAAAAACGTGAACGATTAAAAATAATCTGTTACGACTTGTTTCAACTTACTCGCTTTATCTCCCCATCAGGGTCAGGGTGTCCTTCTTCCACAAGGCGACGCCGAACTTCCTCCAATTCCTCCTTTTCCCGTTTGCGGTCTCTATCATCAGACTCCTTCTCTTTTTCCCGGTCCCACATTCTCTTCTGCAGAGCACTACCCCTGCCAATTGCAGAGCAGTACAGGGCACAAACAACCAAATTCATATGCTATTGAATGAAAGGGAGGGTAGGGTGGGGGTTGGAGGAAGCAAACACACCCCATATTTTACTCTCCAGAATCTCGAGACAAACGTAATTCCACAACACAGTTTTTGGGACAATGCAAAAGGCCATAGACTCAAAACATATGCAGAACATATGAAAGCCACTGCGCTCAGTTCTAAGTCACTTCCAGGACTGTTGTAACATGCCAGCCTGACCAATACCCAATCTCCAATACCATATTTAAATAGTGATGGCCATCAGCAAAAGCTGTAGGTAAGACGTGTTGGCCAAACGCTGCAAACACATAGCAAAGTAGAGCCAGGATAAAGAAAATAATAAATAGCACCGCAAAGCGGGCGTAACCACTCAGCCCATGCATGGTGGAAATCAATTTCAAGATGGCTGCCGTGGCGGCTATATTGAAAATCGCAGCACGCCCATTTTCGAAAGGAACCTTCCTCTACTCAACCCTAACACACACTGCAAAAATGGATTTAATCGGACAAGCCGTTCTGCTTGAAATTGACGGAAACCAATTTCACGATGGCTGCCATGACGGCCATATTGAAAATCGCAGCGCGCCCATGAACCTTCCTCGACTCAACCCCAACAGACACTGCAAAAATGGATTTAATCGGACAAGCCGTTCTGCTCTAAATTGATGGAAACCAATTTCAAGATGGCTACCATGGCGAGCATATTGAAAATCGCAGCGCCCATTTTCGAAAGGAACCTTCCTCTACTCAACCCCAACACACACTGCAAAAATTAATTTAATCGGACAAGCCATTCTGCTCAAAATTGACGGAAACCAATTTCAAGATGGCTGCCATGACGGCCATATTGAAAATCGCAGCGCGCCCATGAACCTTCCTCGACTCAACCCCAACAGACACTGCAAAAATTAATTTAATCGGACAAGCCATTCTGCTCAAAATTGACGGAAACCAATTTCAAGATGGCTGCCGTGATGGCCATATTGAAAATCGCAGCGCGCCCATTTTCGAAAGGAACCTTCCTCTACTCAACCCCAACACACACTGCAAAAATGGATTTAATTGGACAAGCCGTTCTCCGTGAAATTGATGGAAACCAAAAGTTGACGGACGCCCGGAAGACAATACCCCTTAGCCCAATCTGGGCTGAGGGGTGACAGCAAAGCACCTTTGTGCGCAGCACCAGTTTAAACAAACAACTTGGTGCTCACATTTCTTCCCAAGCTGTTTGGATTGGGACACAACATGCAGCATACTGATGGTCAATAGTTGGGAGCTCAGTCTGTGCATTTGCACCGAGCATGGAATTCTCATGGAACGCAGAGTGACGACCCAAACATGTGCCATCTTGTCGGTGACTTTTTCTTCTTTATTTTTATTTTTTAACAGGATCTAAATCTCAGTGGAGCTGTCACACACATCAACATAATATAGACAAATAGACGAGACAACCTTAATCCAGTTCAGAGCATCGCGGCCGTTACGCCGGCGCCAATGTTACATTAATAAAATGTCCTCGGTGTTAAAATACATCAGCGGCCGGCAAACTGACCGACAGGCTCTGGGTGGCCTATCGGGCAGCGAGCCAGGCACCTCGCCTTGCTGGGGTCCTAATCTAAGATTGAACTCAAGCAAACATTCTTAGCTACCGAGGATGCAGTGATGTATGAGAGTTCAGGGGAGAGGGGTAAGTGTAGAGATTGCAATTATAGTACGGTAGGTGCAGTGTGCAGTTACAGTGCCCGATTACGGCAACAATGCGTTTTGAAACTCACAAAGAGAAACATGGCCATTCTACAAGCACATCCGCTTCATATACTAACAAACATTTTTTACCGCACACACTTGCAAAATACTGCAACTACTTCATTACATGTGACGGAAAAATATCCAAGTGGAAAGCCAAACCAGACTCGACTCGGATTCAGCCAGGAAGCGCAACTCATTGAGTTAGAGTTCGGTAAAAGTACTATTTTCAGTACCATTTCACCTGCATAATGCATTGAACTACATTCTCTTTACATACCCGATTATACACTTTCCACCATATAAATAATAAGCACAAAAACGAACACGTCATTCTTGTTGATGCGACTTCTTCACGTGAGATCATGGGATACAGATAAGGTGCAAACCTCCAAGAGAGATAAATGTTTAATAATTACGTTATATATTGTTGTAGTGGGGCGGCTTAGCCCAAATATTCAAAATAATTGTGCATTTTGTGATACAAGCACCAAATTTGGCACAAATGTACATTAATATGTTGCGAACATTTTCAGATATTGGGCCACTTGAAATTCCGTAATTTTTTTTTTCAAATTTTTTCAAATTTCGTAATTTCAAATTTTTCGGGTGACACCGTCACAATTTCGGTCTTCGAGGCCGGCCGATAGGCAAAGTGTGACCGGAAGGGACGAGGTTCTCCTGACCACGTGGCCCTCGATCTGGGAAGCGAGAGGCGTTCCATTAGTGGACGCGCCCCTCACGCCCGACTTTTGGGCGGCCCCGGCAGGCCGTTTGTTTTGACGTTCCGTGACAGGCCCCGCACCCCCACCTCCGGGCCGACCGGAAGCTTGTGCTGAGTACATCATACCTGAACAACTCAGTGAGGCAGAACACAGCAGTGCACACCAGGGTGACCCCTTCAGTGCATAAACCAATTAACCTGTCCACTGCAGGGCATATAGAAATGAAGTTATTTTCTGCATATAATAATAATATAAGTTCAGTTCTATATAACAATTTCTGTTATCACCACTACCACTACAACTACCACTACTACAAGCTTTGTCTGGAATTTTGTGGACTAACAGACAAACAGACATACAGACAAGCTGGGATCAAAACATTACCTCCTTCCACCATTGAGTGTAGAGGTAAACATCATGGAAATTATATCATGCCCTAGATTTAATTCATGCTTACCCGTGTATTTGCTTCACTGGTTCACACGGTCTTTTGCATACATGTAATTCAGACTCTCGTCTTCATTGCTGACCACACAATGTTCGCAACATATTAATGTACATTTGTGCCAAATTTGGTGCTTGTATCACAAAATGCACAATTCTTTTGAATATTTGGGCTAAGCCGCCCCACTATATCGGCCGGCCTCGAAGACCGAAATTGTGACGGTGTCACCCGAAAAATTTGAAATTACGAAATTTGAAATAATTTGAAAAAAAAAATTACGGAATTTCAAGTGGCCCAATATCTGAAAATGTTCGCAACATATTAATGTACATTTGTGCCAAATTTGGTGCTTGTATCACAAAATGCACAACAGGTTTGCTATGCTGCTACACTATTGTGGATATGAGAATTGTGTTTTTTTTTATTGTGTAATGAATTGTAAAATGTCACCCTCCTTCCTCCAGTTGTTGTGTATAAAGGTCAAAAGGTCGTTCCCGTAGTTATTTCAGATACCACATGTAGCCAATCATATCCTTCTATACGGTTATCTCCTTATTCTATGTAGGTTAAGGCCTTGTCTTCCATTAATTTAACACTCCATTGCACCGAATTCAAATAGATAGATTCCCTTTCATTCCCATTCCCAAAGCGTCCATTGCCAACTGCATTTGGGCGGTTTTCTTCATCCCAAAACTCCATTGAGCACGCGGCCAGCTCGGAGAAGAAAGGCGTGTCTCCACCTCGTCATAGATGGGAGGAGTGAGAGCCAGCCCCGAACAACCAACCAAGCACGAGGGGTTTGGCTTGAGAGGGCGGAGGAAGAGCGATCGGGGAGGTTCGAAAAGGTTAGAGGGTGTGGCCGATATAACCCGCAGCGGGACGCTCCCCACGGCAGATGAGTCCAGATGAGCTACGGAGATGAGCTACGGAGATGAGCTACGGAGATGAGTCCAGATGAGCTACGGAGATGAGATACAGAGGATGAGCGCTTAAAAAGCACGCGACGCACCTGAGACGAGCTGCGTGATCCAGGAGAGGAGAGAGGGATGTCCCGTGAGCTTTAAACCACCACAGCTTTGAGCTTCGACGGCAGTTTCGACTGTGGCCGCGAAGGAACGGCGGCTGCTGAACGTGCCGATAGAGAAGGGGGCGGCGGCTGCTCACTCCCGGCCCGACCGTGCTCCGGTTCCAGTTGGACCTTCCTCTCCTTCCAGCCAATCGTGCCCGCCTTCATTCCCCAGTCGTGTAAGTGTGCTCGTAGTCTGTCTTTTGTCTTGTCCTGGGGTACTAAGTAAGACTGCATAGGTAAGCTAAGGGCACTGTGTCCGCTTCTTCTTCTTCTGTTTTTATTTTATTATCCTTCCTCCTCCTTGGTTTCTTTTAATTGTGTAAATATTAGTAATAAATTATATTTGTCTTTCATACCTTTTGCCTTCTTCTTTCCATTACATCCTTCGTCTTTGTCTTTTCCCCATTGGACACCTGTCGCACGATTTGGCCAACGTTTCAGGATCGGGTTTAGTCTTTGCTAATGACTCGAACTTCGGGTTGCTAACAACCGCTCGGCAACTAGACCATCCAAACCGGGGTTCGAGCGGGAGTCCCTCCCTTGCTCAAGGTCAGGAGTGGCACAGGTCCTTGGGACTTTTTGTAGACCAAATACCCTGGCTGCTCCCGACCGGGAGGAGCGTTGGGACCCCCAGGACTCACGTCGGTCAGTCGCGGACAAGGGGACTAATCCCCCCCTTCTTAAGGGGAAAAGGCCGACGGAGAGATCCGTAACAATATATATAATATATATGGTGGTACGTTATATATATATTTAACGCCAGGGGGGTTGACTCAGCCTGTCATCCTTCCGAGGTCGGCAAATTGAGTACCAGTACACTGGTAATTCCCTGTTTAGCGTAAAAAGGCGACAAACAGGGTTGGCGGCAGGAAGGGCATCCGGCCGTAAAACATTGCTTCAAAAAGGGGACCAAAAAAAAACAAAACAACAACCACGGTCCCCGAAAAGGCCAACCCCCGCTTTGTGGGGAAAATGGCCTCTAAACGGTGGTTACACACACACACACACACACACACACACACACACACACACACACACACACACACACACACACACACACACACACACACACACACACACACACACACACACACACACACACACACAATTATTGTCCCCCATCGCACCGCGGAGCGAAAGGGGGACTATGGTTTTCCCCTCCGCCCGTGTGTCCGTCCGTCCATCTGTCCGTGCGTACGTGCGTGCGTGCGTAAGCGAAGGACCGCATTCGAATTTGGTGTGTGGGTGCAACCCACGTCAAAATCCAAGATCGCCGCCGCCTTGTATGTCTGATGCCATGTATGTCTGAACCTTGTGAGCGGAATATCTTGAAAAATAAGCGAAGTACCAACTTCTAATCTGGTGTGTGGGTGTACCTAGACATAAGGAAGAACACTATTGAAAATTGGGTCGCCACGTCAAAATCCAAGATGGCTGCCGCCATGTATGTCTGAACCTTGTGAGCTGAATATGTTGAAAAATAAGCGAAGTACCAACTTCTAATCTGGTGTGGGTTTTTTTTTTTTTTTTTGTATACTGAATCGAGGCTCGTGTAAGAGCTAACATTTACTTCACAAACAAATCAACCAGACAAACAAAATATATAAAAAGAGGGAGCGGAAAAACAAGATGGGGAGAGAAGGGGAAGCACACAAACACAACATTTGAGAGCAGGGAGATGTGTGGAAGGGAGAGGGCTTGGGGGGCGGAGGCGTGGGAAGGGGAGGGGGAGGGAGAAGTATAAAACACAAGGACACCAAGGACTTCCAGGACAGAAGTTGGTATTTCAAAAAAGTGGAATTGGGGTGAAATTAGCGGGGGTAGAAAAGATCAAGGTTTTGGATGGGGGAAGATAAGAGATGGTGGTGAACAGCTGTTTTAAAGACCTGGAGCGTGGAGTGGGATTGAAGAGAGTGAGGGAGTTTGTTCCAGAGGCGGGAGAAAAGAGGAATGAAGGAGTGAAGGTGAGCAGAGAGTCTTGATTTTGGCAGTTTTACCATAAGAGGGTTGCAGGCAGATCTTGTGCGACCTGTAGGAATATTTGTGGGACAGAGCCCAGAGATAGCTGGGGGGGCAAGGCCAGAGAGGAGTCGGTAGAAGACGGAAAGACCACCAACCTGCCTGCGGTGAGTGAGTGAGAGGCCCTTGGAGTTAGCTTCATCGCGGGAGATTCCAATGATTCTGAATGCTTTGGTTTCAACAGCGTGGACGAGCTAGGTGTGAGGCAGGAGCACCAGCCCAGAGGGGAGAGCAGTATTCCATTGGAATATCTAGGCACAAGGAAGTGTATCTAGGCACAAGGAAGAATGATGTTGAAAATTGGGTCGCCACGTCAAAATCCAAGATGGCCACAACCATATATATGTCTGAACCTTGTGAGCGAAATATCTTGAAAAACAAGCATTCTGAGTATTGCGCTGCAATACATGTCCCCTACCAAAGTTCAAAGTGCCATAACTTTGTCAAAAATGATCGAATATGCAAATTTATGCATGGTTGATGCTGGTTTTCAAACTTGATCTGAGGTATGCTGATACATGTGTGTCACGCCTCGCCTCGTTGATAAGCCCCCAAGGTTGCTCCGTGGAGCGGCCTGCAAGTATCGCACTGTGTGAATTATATAAATTATTACCAACTAACGGTCTGAGGAACTAGCGATTCAAGAGATATCCATTTTTAAAAAATATTTTCGTTTAATTAACGATATCTGCCAAACCACGTGACCTATCGCAAATTCCAAAAGGACATTTTAGTAGACCGACATGCTTTTTTTTTTTTTTTTTTTTCTATACAAGATCGAGGCTCGTGAAAGAGCGAACATTTATCACACAGAAAGACAAACCGACAAACCGACACATAACCGACAAACCGACACATAAAACAAATAACATCGGGAGCGGTAGACAAGATGGGGAGAGAGGGGGAAGGACACAAACACAACATTTGAGAGCAGGAATCGAGAGACATGGAGACATCGAGAGATCTGTGGGAGGGAGAGGGCTTTGGGGGGGAGGCATGGGAAAGGGGGTGGGAGAGGCATAAAACATATGGACACTGCCAGGACTACCAGGAAAGAAGTTGGAATTACAAACAAGGTGGATCTGGGGTGAATTAGTGGGGGTAGAAAAGATCAAGGTTTTAGATGGGGGAAGATAAGAGATGGTGGTGAACAGCTGTTTTAAAGACCTGGAGGGAGGAGTGGGATTGAAGGGAGTGTGGGAGTTTGTTCCAGAGGCGGGAGAAAAGAGGAATGAAGGAGTGAAGGTGAGCAGAGAGCCGAGATTTTGGCAGTTTAACCATCAGAGGCTTGCTGGCAGATCTTGTGCGACCTGTAGGAATATTTGGGGGACAGAGCACAGAGAGAGCTGGGGGTGCAAGGCCGGAGAGGAGTCGGTAGAAGACAGAAAGACCACCTACCTGCCTGCGGTGAGTGAGTGAAAGGCCCTCAGAGATAGCTTCATCGCGGGAGATTCCAATGATTCTGAAAGCTTTGGTTTCAACAGCGTGAAGCTGAGCTAGGTGTGAGGCAGGAGCACCAGCCCATAGGGGAGAACAGTATTCCATTGAGCTGCGGATGAAAGCCTTGTATGTGGTGAGGAGCTCAGGCGTGCCTAGGAAGGACATCGCACGACGGAGGATGCCCAGTCGGCGACTGGCTTTGCAGGCCAGCTTGGAAATGTGGTTTTCCCAAGAAAGATCATGGCAGATAGTGAGACCCAAAAGCTTGAGCGACAGAACTTCTTGGAGAGCATTGTTGAGAAAGTAGATGGGAGGGTTGTCCAGTCGATCTTTTCGGAGAGACATAGTAAGAGTGTGAGATTTGTCAGGATTGAAAGACATGTTCCACTTGTTTGACCAGTCTGTGATTTTGTCCAGGTCTTCAGAGAGTGAGGAGGCTGCAGACTGCCGATCTGAGGGAAGAGGAATGGAGCGGCAGGGAGTGGAGTCATCAGCAAAGAGATAGAGAGGATTTTCCAGAGAGTCGGAGAGATCATTGATAAAGACCAGAAAAAGCAGAGGGCCCAGCACACTGCCTTGGGGAACTCCAGCCTGAACAGGAGGAAGGGGAGATGAGAGAAATCCATTCAGGGCCACACGTCGACTACGACCAGAGAGGAAGTCCGCAAGCCATGCATGGAGATTTCCATGGATACCATAGGAGTAGAGTTTGGTGAGCAGTGCTGGGTGCCAGACCGTATCGAAGGCACGTGATATGTCAAGGGAGACAGCTCTGATTTCCTGTTTGGCATTGAGGACCTCCATCCATTGTTGAGACAGGAGAAGCAGCATGTCCAGAGTAGAGTGACCTGGTCTGAATCCAAATTGATGATCAGAGATCAAGCCATTGGAGAAGAGGAAAGATTTCATATCCGAAGCAATGATGGATTCCATGACTTTGCTGATAATTGGGAGCAGGCTGATTGGTCTGTAGTTAAAAGGATCTGTTTTTGCACCTTTTTTGTGTAAAGCGGTAATGTTCGCTGATTTCCAGGATGCTGGCAGATGACCTTGAGCAAAAGATAGGGTGAAAAGAACAGAGAGAGGGTGAGATAGAGCAGCAGAGCAGGATTTTAGGACCCGTGGGCTGATGCCGTCTGGTCCAGTTGCAGAATCAGAGTCGAGGTTACACAAAAACTCCTCCACCTTGTCAGGAGAGAAGGACACAGAGTCCAGGAGCAGTTGGGTTCGACTGGGAAAGGTGGGAACAGAGAGAGATGGGTTTGGGACTAAAGATTTTGAGGCAAACACAGAGTTGAGGCATTCGGCTTTGTCACGTGCGATGTCAACTGTGTGGCCATTTGAGGTAAGGGAGGGGATGGAGGGGGAACAAACAACAGAAACGGATTTGACCAGACGCCACCAGGATTTGGAGGAAGGAGACAGGTTTGAGAGTTCGTTCTTGAGTGAGGAGAGATAGTGCTTCCTGGCACTCCTGAGGGTAGACACACACTTGTTCCGAGCTTGGTGGAAGGAACTGAGATTGCCTTCAGTTGGATTTGCCTTCCAAGAGGCAAAGGCAAGTTGTTTCAGGGCAACTGCCTCACCACAAGATTCGGTGTACCATGGACGGGAGGAAGGGTAAGACAACTGAAGACGAGATGGGATAAATCTGTGCATGAGAGAGATCAGTTTGCTTTGGAAGAATTCCCAGGAAGAATTGATGTCAGAGGCAGTGGAGATGGGAGACCAATCCAGACGATTGATGGCTGCTTGAAGCCCGTCCCAGTCGGCCTGAGTGAAATGCCAGACTCTTCGACACTGAGGAGGCTCTCTGAGAATGGCCAGAGAGATGTCCACTTTGACAAGCACATGATCAGAAGAACCGATTGGAGCAGAAGAAGAGCAGCAGACATTAGCAGGGAAGTTTGTCATAACCAAATCTAGAAGAGAAGAAACTCCATTGGCTGAGATCCGGGTCGGGAAATTGACAGATTGTGTCAATCCCAGTGAGTCACAGAAGTCCTTTGCTGAGGTGCCATGACTGGTGAGAGAGGAACCCACACCCAACCAGGTGGCATGATGACAGTTGAAGTCACCACATATGAGGAAGAGAGAGTTGGGATGAGTGGATAGAAGTTGGTCCATGTTGTCAGAGTGAAATGTAAATTGAGTCATCACTGTTTGGGGGACGGTACAGAACACATATGAACAAAAGGTGGGAGCGGAGAGGAAGCCGTAGCCAGAGGTACTCCTGGGGGTAAGGAGGAGAGAGGGCAGTGCAAGGAGAGTGAGGAAGAGAGTTTTTGATAAAGATAGCCACCCCACCACCAGGACGAGGCTCAGGTCTATCATACCGGAAGAGGGAGTAACCAGGAAGAGATATTGAGGAATCAGAGACATCTTGAAGGAGGAAAGTCTCTGTTAAGCAGATCAAGTCTGGATTGTCAGAAACAACCTGTATGGAGAGATCAGTCAGGTTTGAGCGAAGGCCCCGGATGTTTGAGGTCCATACCGTTAAAGAAGAGAGAGGGGGAGCATCGGGTACAGGACAGGGGAGGGGAGGAGTAGGGTAAGATGAAGGATGAGAGGGGGAGGTAGGGAGAGCAGTTGATAGTGTGTCAGAGATTACAGAAGAGTTCCAAGAAAGGGAAGGATGAGGAGGATGAAAGGTTTGGTGGTGAAGGGATGAGGCAGAGTGAGGGGTTGTTTGAGGGGGGGCATGGGACAGTAGAAGGTTGGGGGGGGTGGAGGCATGAGATAGAAGGGAGACGAGGTGGGGAGGAGGCAACTTTGAGGAGGGGGGAGGAGGGAGAATTTGAGAGGAATGGTATGGGGGGAGATTTGAATGGGAGGAGTTGGGGGGGCGTTTTGAAGGGGAGGAGTGAGGCAGGAGTTTAGGAGGGGAGGGGCAAGGGGGGAGTTTAGGAGGGGAGGGGCAAGGGGGGAGTCTAGTAGTGGAGGGGCAAGGGGGGAGTTTAGGAGTGTAGGGGCAAGGGGAGGGATTTGGAGGGGAGGGGCAAGGGAGGAGTTTATGAGGGGAAGGGCAAGGGGGGAGTTCAGGAGTGGAGGGGCAAGGGGGGAGTTTAAGAGTGGAGGGGAAAGGGGGGAGTTTAGGAGTGTAGGTGCAAGGGGGGGGGGATTTGGAGGGGAGGGGCAAGAGGGGAGTTTAGAAAGTGGATGATTAATGAAAGACGAACATTGATAACAAATTGGGTTTGTTGTGATTTTCAAGTTAGCAATCCGATTCAGAACGATGGAGGAGGAATGGAATGAATGTGAATTTAGACCATGTAGTGAGGGAGACATATAAGATATTGAATTTCTTTTTTTTGACGTGGAATGAGTTGGAGAGGAAATTGAGAAAAGCCTTTTAAATAGGAAGAAAAACAGCGTGTTGTAATATACCACTGAATAAACCACTGAAGGGGAAAGGTTAAACATATTTAAAATAATATTTAAACAGAACCGTGAACAATCTTATATGCACAAAATACCAACGGGGGGAGGGCCGAGAGGGACCTCCACGAGTCACGTGAACAGGGCAAAAGGTGGATGGCAAGGAGATAATGGGGGCGGGGCGAAAAGCACCGCGATACACCTGGATAGAAAGTACAGGATGAGACAACGGCACACGTGGAGAAAGGAAAAATAAATGTTTTTTTTTTGTTGTTGTTGTTGTTTTTGGGGGGGGTGGGGTGGGGTGGGGTGGGGATTTAAAACGTTAGACAGAGAGTATTACGTTCGGTGTAGAAGGGAAAAACTGAGAGCCAAGCAAAACACGATGTAGGGGACTTAAGTTAACAAACACCGACAGGGGTACAAGGCCGCACACGAGGCGCAGAACAGGATTAATTAATTACGAGTTACAGGAAATTCAAACCAAAACTAACTATAAACAAACAATAAAGCATGGACGATAAAGTAACGAGTTGAAATTTGACAAACACACGAATGAAAAAATAACCACTTTGGATGCCCGGAGAGAAACCAAGCCTCCAGGTCGGAAGCTTCAACAACTAGGCCGCGTGGTCGCGCGCGGCACGAGATACTCGACTATTTTTTACAGGTATGAAAGATTAACCCCGATAAAACTACCGAGGGACACTTAAAAGGTACACACACGTAAGATAAACAGTTTAGACAAGAATACAAATGTGACAATGACTTAGCTTCGAGCGTGCGTGAAGATCGTAGAACAGCTTCGAAAATCCGTGACCGCCCCGATCAAGATCTCGCGAGATCTCCAAACAGATTTGTGAAGTTTCCCCTCGATTGGATCAAAAATGAGGGAGGGGCTCGGTTTTAAAGGTTCATGCTTTAAAATGTCATAACTCTGAAACCATCAGTAATTTATTATATTTTTCGGTTCACGATCAATAAAATTATCGATGTGTGTATATATATACGTTGCTCGGCTTGGCTCCGCCCCTCCGGAAAGTGCGCGCTGTGTTGCGCTGTTGACGTTCGCGAGACGAGGTTGAGGACGCGCAGTGCGGCTTGAGGAGACTCGAGAATAAACAAGAGATATCCATTTTAAAAAATATTTTCGTTTAATTAACGATATCTGCCAAACCACATGCCCTATCGCAAATTCCAAAAGGACATTTTAGTGCTGAACAGATCTGTGAAGTTTCCCCTCGATTGGATCAAAGATGAGGGAGGAGCTCGGTTTTAAAGGTTCATGCTTAAAAACGTCATAACTCTGAAACCATGTGACGCATGACATCACGCTAGCTGACTTTTTTGTTCGTCATGGGTATGCGATTCTGCCTGCAAAGTTTGGCCTCGACCTGTTCAGCCGTTGCAGAGAAAAAGGGGTTTTCGTGTTTTCACGAAAAACAATATGGCGGCTGAACCACGTGACATGTGACGTCATAATTACCATTAAAATATTCTACAGACCGAGTCCATCATATGGTGAAAATTTTATCTCAATCGGTCCGATTATTGCAGAGAAATTGGTTTTTAAAGGAAATTAAAACTTAAAATGGCACTGCGTTAAGGATCATCAGAATTATCAGAATTACCAAAGTTCAAAGTGCCATAACTTTGTTAAAAATGATCGAAACGTCGTGAAGTTCGACCTTGACCTGTAACCTATCATGAGGAAACCATGTGCCAAGTTTGAAATCATTAGCATTAAGAGTTTAGAAAAAAAGTCCGGAAAACTGTTCTTTGCGTGACGGACGGACAGACTGACAGACTGACAGATGGCGGGACAGAGTGCAAACCTATAGTCCCCTCCGGTGTACACCGGTAGGGGACTAATAAGCGAAGTACCAACTTCTAATCTGGTGTGTGGGTGTATCTAGGCATAAGGAAGAACGCTATTGAACATATGGTTGCCAAGTCAAAATCCAAGATGGCCGCCACCATATATATGTCTGAACCTTGTGAGCAAAATATCTTGAAAAACAAGCATTCTGAGTATTGTGCTGCAATACATGTCCCCTACCAAAGTTCAAAGTGCCATAACTTTGTCAAAAATGATCGAATATGCAAATTTATGCACAGTTGATGCTGGTTTTCAAACTTGATCTGAGGTATGCTGAGAAACGTGTGTCACGCCTCGTTGATAAGCCCGCAAGGTCGCTCCGTGGAGCGGCCTGCACGTATTGCACTGTGTGAATTATATAAATGATTACCAACTCACGGTCTGAGGTACTAGCGATTCAAGAGATATCCATTTTTTTATGGCACATTGGAGAAGCCAATGCGAGGTTTCTTCTTCCTCAGCATGTCACAACTCTGTCAAATGCGATCGAGTTAAAAAAGTCAGAATTTGACCAAATCTGTTTTATTCGTTTGTTAATATACCTCAGCTATTGACAAATCTTAAATTAGAATTTTATTTGAGGTTAAAATGACCGCGACAGGTCGTGTCCAACGATGCTTTCAGTCTGTACATGTGATAAATAATTAAATCCGCACACTTGACGCCTCTTCTTCTTCACGCAATAACAACTTCTAGCTTCCAGACCGTACATCCAATCATCTTGAAATTTTGCACACTTGTTACTCTTCATGACTTCTACTATAGTGTGAAGTTTCACGTCGATCAATAAAGCGATTCAAGAGATATCCATTTTAAAAATATTTTCGTTTAATTAACGATATCTGCCAAACCACGTGAGCTATCACAAATTCCAAAAGGACATTTTAGTAGACTGACATGCGGAACAGATCTGTGAAGTTTCCCCTCGATTGGATCAAAAATGAGGGAGGGGGTCGGTTTTAAAGGTTCATGTTTAAAAACGTCATAACTCTGAAACCATGTGACGCATGACGTCATGCTCGCTGACTTTTTTGTTCGTCATGGGCATGCGATTCTGCCTGCAAAGTTTGGCCTCGATCTGTTCAGCCGTTGCAGAGAAAAAGGGCTTTTCGTGTTTTCACGAAAAACAATATGGCACCCGAACCACGTGACCTGTGATGTCATAATTACCATTAAAATATTCTACAGACCGAGTCCCTCCTATGGTGAAATTTTATCTCAATCGGTCCTATTATTGCAGAGAAAATCTTTTTTAAAGGAAATTAAAACTTAAAATGGCACTGAGTTAAGGATCATCAGAATTATCAGAATTCCCAAAGTTCAAAGTGCCATAACTTTGTCAAAAATGATCGAAACGTCGTGAAGTTCGAACTTGATCTGTACCTTATCATGAGGAAACGATGTGCCAAGTTTGAAATCATTAACCTTAAGGGTTTAGAAAAAAACTCCGGAAAACTGTTCTTTGCTTGACAGACTGACGGACTGACAGACTGACGGACGGAGGGACGGCGTGCAAACCTATAGTCCCCTCCGGTGAACACCGGTAGGGGACTAATAAACGAACTACTAACTTCTAATCTGGTGTGTGTGTGTATCTAGGCATAAGGAAGAACCCTATTGAAAATTGGGTCGCCACGGCAAAATCCAAGATGGCCGCCGCCATGTATGTCTGAACCTTGTGAGCGGAATATCTTGAAAAATAAGCGAAGTACCAACTTCTAATCTGGTGTGTGGGTGTATCTAGGCATAAGGAAGAACGCCATTGAAAATTGGGTCGCCACGTCAAAATCCAAGATGGCCACCTCCATGTATGTCTGAACCTTGTGAGCAAAATATCATATCATAGCATGTTTTCTGCATCTTCCACTTTGTCAACTCACATCACTTCCCCGATGTGGGACCTAGGCGTAACGCTTGTTATTCCTTATTATTGCTACATGTCCATTTCATTGTGATATAATCACATAATGCTGCATTGTGATGAATGTTTTCACATTGGGATCAAACATGGAAATAATCTCAATACGGGATATGTGCACCTCCATCAGCGATCATTGCATTGAACAGTCGCATTGACCATATGAGCACTCGAATACGAGCCTGGGGAATGACATTCCATGCCCAAATCAACTCCTGTTCCAGCTCATTGAGGATCGGTGGCTATCTTGTCATGTTGAAAGGTAGGCCTTCCACGGCCAATAATGCCTTTGAAGTAGAAACCTGGATTGTCACTGAACATAACACTTGCCCCTTGCCTCCACATCCATCGGATGCTTGGACGTGTCATGTTGCCAGTCTTTAATGCTGAACAGGACAAGAAGTACGGATCCCTGCATCACAGAGACACTTCAAGCCGGTGTTGACACTTATCCTGAAAAGTCCAGGGAGTGTGTTTGCAGTACAAGAGGGAGTTTGAAATAAATTGTAAAGATGGGTCGTGCGATTGCATCGGTCATTATCCAGTCATTATCCTGGGACGTCCACTTCTTGGCAGATCTCATTGATCCAATGACTTTATAACATCTTCCAACATGATAAATTGTTCCCTCTCCTTACATTAAAGAGCCTTGCCTCATGGCTAATGGAAGACCCTACTTGAAGGTGTCCAAACATTTAATTTCTCTAATTTTCTGAAAGAAGTGGCATTGTAATGAACTGTTATAGAACGTAAAGTGTGTTTTGTTGGACAATACACATGCTCGTGTCTCGGAAAGACTTTCTTTCAAATTTGCTCAGAAGGCGTCCTATCATCTCTACAAATCTAAGTGCACACGAATTGCACATACGAAACGATTATTTCATGCGTCAATTATGTTGCATGGAAACTTGCAATCAGGTGTTCTGCACATCCCTCGTGCCAAAATGGCACTTGAAATTAATACCTGACAGTACCTCAACAATTACATGAGCAATTCTACATATGTGGGTATTTTTGAGTGTATCAACAGCAATCAACACATACTTAAAATACCTAGACACCTTTGACCAGAAGCCTGACACCATAGCAACGGAAGCTACATTTTGGTACATGCTCTAATAGGGTTTCACATGCCTCTCATTTTACACTTGAACATGCTCCAATTATTGCCCTTATAAAAAAATTTTTAAAACACCTTTAGAGGCCATTTTTCCCCGCAAAGTGGGGGTTGGCCTTTTTCGGGCACCGTGGTTGTTGTTGTTTTTGTTGGTCCCCTTTTTGAAGCAATATTTTATGGCCGGATGCCCTTCCTGTCACCAACCCTTTTTGTCGCATTTTACGACAAACAGGGAATTACCAGTGAACTGGTACTCAATTTGCCGACCTCGGAAGGATGACAGGCTGAGTCAACCCCCCTGGCGTTAATTCAGCGATCGACCGGGATTCGAACCCAGGATCCTGGGATCCTAAGCTGGCACCCTAGCCGCTAGCCCAACACCAGGCTTATAAATTGCCCTTATAAATGTGGAAATAATGGGAAAGTACATGCAATCTGTCAAAAATGGCGAGACTTTGTCGCATACACACTGGGTTTTTGTTACCCCATATGCACACACGTGTGGATCCCGCCCCCACACCCCAGCCTCACCCCCAGTATTTTAGGAGCAAACGCTGATACGGCATTAGAAAGGTCGCCATAAAGTGCACTTGTCTCTGCATGAATGAGCCAAACACGTTCATTGTAATGAACTGTTAAAGAACGTAAAGTGTGTTTTTGGACAACACACTGTCGGTGATTCCATTCCGACAATACACAACAAAATATTTTTCGACAACTTTAACTTCCATACTTTGGCTGAAAGTGGAAATAGAAAGACCTATCAAGCCAAGCAATGTGACATTTGACACAATGGGCAATCTATTTGTTGCACACACACACAAAATGTGCAAAGGAAAGAAAGAATTTCACACAAATGCAATGTGCCAAACAACCTTGTCCTCCATTTTCATACCCTCAACAAAGGCTTGAACAAACAAGTGAATCCTCTTGGATTGCGCTGAGGTTCGGGCATGGAATTTCTAGGAGGAAGTATAATTTGTATGCAATGAAAGTACATGTAATATGGGATCGAGTAAGATCGAGTAAGCTTCACCAGTGCGCGTGCGCGAATTTACGTCACGTCGGCAGCGAGAAGGCGTTCCCCAACACGAACCAATCAGGAACTGCCACGCCCACTTATATGATCTCAGAATTCCTGTGACAGGAATTAGCGTTACACTGGCTGGAAGTCATTCGCTAAAGGCGCTTCCTCAGCGCCAATCACCAGTGCGCGAATTTACGTCACGTCGGCAGCGAGAAGGCGTTCCCCAACACGAACCAATCAGGAACTGCCACGCCCATTTATATGATCTCAGAATTCCTGTGACAGGAATTAGCGTTACACTGGCTGGAAGTCAATCGCTAGAGGCGCTTCCTCAGCACCAATAATGGGAATTTCAGTTAGCTGGCTGGCTTACCGGTAATACTTCGAATCGTCCCTTTCATCATCGTAATCTTCCAGAAACTCTTTCAGGCGTTTAGCCTCCTTCATCTAAGGAAAGCAGCGCAAATGTTTGAAAGTAGCATCATGACAGAAAAACGAGCAAATCGATGCATCGTAGAAAGAACAAAAGTTCCAGATCAGCTCTCAAAACTGCATCAAGGATTAGGAGTGCACTCACAATCTCTCTCCGGCGTTCTGATTCCCTTTCAGATTCCTTTTCGTAATCCCTGGATTTCTTTTTCTCTCTTGCTTCCCAATTTTTTAACCTCTGTGGGGTGAGGGCAAACAATCGAGATCAAAACGTTACATTTACGTTTTTATATGCAGAATAAAAACAACAGGAAATAAAATTGTGAATAGCATAACCAGACCCTCTTTTCATGGAATATTTCACCTCCTGGTAAGCAGCTTCCTTCTCTCGAAGCTTCCACTCCAACCTGCGTCGCTCGTACAAGTCATCATCATCTTCTTCCTTTTCCTTTCTCTTTTCTCTCTCACGAGTTTTCTCACTGTTGAAACAGACCTTGAGCGAATGAGCAGAGATGAATGCGGGAAATAAGCATGGAAGGAAAGAAGGAAGGTAGGTGATGATGGAGCAAGTACAAAGACAGCAGGGCGATTAGGGTGCAAGGGCGGAGGCAAGGAGGGCGGGCAATGGGGGAGCAAGGAGGGTGGGCGATGAGGGGGCAAGGACAGGCGATGATGGAGCAAGGAAGGAGAGAAAGATAAGAAAATCATACACTGCAGGGCTTGCTCTTTCTCTGTCTCTTTCACGTTGCTCCCGTTCTCTTTCCCTCTCACGCTCACGCTCTCGTTCCCGTTCCCGTTCCCGTTCTCTCTCTCTCTCTCTGTCTCTGACTCTTTCTCGGTCTCTTTCCCTTTCACGTTCTCGCTCCTTTTCACGGTCACGTTCACGTCGTTCTCGCTCGCGTTCTTTCTCACGTTCCTTCTCCCTTTCTTCCCGCTCCCTCTCTCGCTCTTTTTCTCGCTCTTTGTCCCTTTCTTTATCTCGCTCCTTTTCTTTTTCACGCTCCTCATCTCTGTCGTCATCATCCTTGTCCTTCTTGCGCTCTCGCTCCTCCTCAATTTTCTACGTTAGAAGAGAGGAGAGGAAAACATTTACCATTCCCTGGAACGGAAAACTTGGCAACGTAGACCTCAGATCTACAAAATAAACATTCTGCACGGAATTTTAACATTATAATGTCCATAAACTGCAATTTTATTCAACTTCACTCTGAAGAAAACTCGAAAGATTAATTTTAAAATTTTTTTTTACAATGTGGATCAATGTGATCAGAATTTATTAGGCAACCAAATGTCCTGGTTCAGATTTGGCATATTTATGTGAAAGTGGTGCTGGGATGCAGAAAGTGGGCAGTGTAAGACCAAGAGCCACTTGAGAAGCTCAAATGCCATCAGTGGTCAGTCACGGGTCAAGCCATGACATGTACACCCCTAAATCCCGTGGCGTGCAGTTACGTGTGACACGCTGATAACTTGGGAAGCGAGTGGGCGGCGATCCAGCTGATGTGCAGGCTAGCGCAGCCAACCAACACGATGCCTACAGATCATGATGCTAGGGGAGAATCACATTATACCAATAAAACATCAAGCACATCATCAAACCGATCAATTTACGGGAACATAACAACCGTACAAGAGAACATCTTCCTTACAAATACATTTTGCCGCTTAGAATCCCAGTGTGCCTGGGCAGAGGTTCCTTGTCGAGAGACCCCTGGAAACCAAGCATGGATCAGAGTGGTAGTGGAGCAAGTAACACGCAAAACAAACGCATAAGAATCAGTGCAAATTTAAACAGGAAATCAAAATTCGCTCACCTGGAAAAGGTAAACCCAACGCCGACAGAACGCCAAGTGTGGGTGTGTGGTTTGTATGTGTTCACTTATCTATAAAATTTGCAGCGTAAGGGTGCTTGCCAGGAATATTCCATGTAAGTAAAGCAGAGTGCCCCAAAGAGAGCGACATGAAGAGCTGTGTGTACTGCAAACAGAGAATGACATGAATCGAAACATTCATGCTGGGAGGGAGAGATTAGGAACAGTTTCACATGGAGATGTCAGTGTGGTGTTGTATTGGTGGTGGCGTGCTCAAATGTTCAAACGTACCTTGTCCAAATTCTCGATTTGAAGGACAGACCCTCCCACCCCCCCTAATGGGCACCCCCTGCCCTAACCTTTCAAGTCACGCCATACCTGTGCAGGACCTGTGTCTCCCTGTCAGAAACATGCAAAGCCCAGCGGCAGCACAGAAAAATGCTCTGCTGATACAATCCAGATTATAAAAAAATGAAGTTTGAGGTGGAGAAAATGGAAAATATTTGGTGAAACTTGAATTACAACCAAGTGAGCAAAGATATTGGTAATGTTTTTTTGTTTGTTTAAAAAAAAAAAAAATTTGGTGCCCACGTTCGCCAGCTTTGCATACTCATTGCAGAGAGTGCCCATTTTACAAGAGAAGAGGTAAGCCGGTACTTACAGAGCTCCCGGCATCAGCTCAGCTCGACAAGCAGAGAGGCTGTTTCTTGCTTTATGTCACACCCACTGATCTCTAACATAATAATGGAGTCAATGAACAAGCCAACTATTAAAAGACGGCCTCGTCTGCATTGAAGCAGATAACTTTACAAAGCAAACTAGCTTTGTTTACAATTAATGTTACTTTTCATAATCCACCCGCAAGCAAATTGGAATCCAAAGTTAGTAGACGTTTGAAAAGCCCCAAGTCAACTGCACTTTTGTGAACATGCAATTTATTTGAAAAAATAAATAAATAATCAAGTCCAAATTGCACCTACAAGCAGAACAATGTATTTAGTTTTACTGATGATGCAGCAAATTGGCTATTCTTCTTTTCTTTTAAACAACAACCTATGACAGAAAAAGGGACAGTAATTACCATGTGTGTGTCACGAAACTTGCTTATCTCGCGGGAAATGAGGTCCTTCTTTTCATCCTCTATTTCCATGTTGTTTATATCCTGAAAGCAGGTCATACACCAGAATCACTAAGTAGGATGAAACTCACAGTGGGATTCACCATTGTTTAAGAGACAAGAGTCATGAAAAAGACAAACAGCTGGATCACCTCCTCCTTTTTCTCTCGACGACGACGTTTTGGTTGCAGGTCAGAGGGCAGTGCATTGAGTTCGCTTGCATATTCTCGTACCAGGGCATCCAGTGAGGCCTTCACCAACGCATCCTGTTTCTGACTGTCATCATCGAGTTCTTCCTCATTGTCTGACTTCTCCTTCCCCTCCTCCTCTTTTTTATCAGGCTGAACATGCGAATAAGATCAAAGCGTATCGTCACCTGAATAGCAGCTTATAGAAAGACGACACACAAATACCCAACCTGCTACGACTGTTGATTGCAAACGGCAGCAATATTTGTATGCTGCTAGGAATTTGCAGCATAACACGTGCCTTTTCAAAAACAATTCAACATAATCTGAAAAGACCCCTAATTAAATATTAATAGGAAGAAAAAAGTTAAAACAGCCAAGCAAACAGAGCAAATTTACGATCAAAACAGTGCGTCCGAAACCAGACATGGGACAAAAACCTGGAAATCAGGACATCTCAAAAAGTTGTTAGTTCTTTTTGATCCATTGACAGCTTTGGATGAAACGTGGTGGACAGGTTGGGTGTGTGACAAGGACGAACTGATAAGATTTTGGTGAATATTTGTATCCGGATCCAGGAATCTTTAAATTAGTCTTGCACCGAAGGGGATATATGACTATTGGTAACGTGCGTGTACGTGTGAGTGTGTATCGTCGCTTTAAAAATGGTTCTCTGCACCAGCTTGTCCGATCGATACGAAACTTTATACAGAGGAAAGACTCCCCATGGAGAATATTTTATTACTAACTCTGACGTCATAGGTCACTTGCTCTGGCAGCCATATTGAATTAAAGGGAAATAATTTGGATATAATTTTCTCCAAAACCGCTCAACTAAAAAAAAATTAAACTTGGCATATGCCATCAACTCCCCATGGGGTATATCGGGTCATGATGACGTCATTGAAAAAGTGGTATTCCAGCCATAATTGGTCGAATTGAAATCCTTCTCCGAAAAATCTAAAACTCTATAACATCTGATCTATGACCTGATGTGAATGAAGAATTAAATTTATGACATTCATAACCCATGTCAATAAACTATGTACATAACATAATATGGTGCATGGATGATACGGGTATATGGACCAAAATAGCAGCAAGCCATAATAGCAGCGTGTTCAATTAACGATGAACGCACAATGTGAGACAATGCGCTCTACTCTAGGAGTGCCGTTCTAGTTTTTAATGCAATTCAAGATGGAGTAAAAGTATGGTGAATGGTATTTACAGAATTTCAGCGAAGTTAATATCAACACAGAAAGGCCAGTTTGAATACCAATATATCCCTGAAACTCCTTCGAGAGCAAAACACAAAGAAGCCTAGCTGGGAGCATTCGAACACTACAAATGTAAACATCACACTAATATCTTACCTCTGCTGTGTTTTTTCTCTTTGCCTTCCACTCATCCAGCTGTGCCTTAGTCTTGGCATCAACTTTCACCAACAGCTTCCGGTCTCCCAGTTGAAAGTCATGGAGCAAACGAATGGCTCGGAGAGATGAACCTGGTTCTCGATATTCACAAAATCCAAATGCTGTCAATGAAACAATAGAAGGTTGTCGCTAAGTGTTCACAATATTGGCTGTTAAACAGAATTTTACATAATCTCCAAATGACACATTACACAATTACACAAATACTCATTCCATTTGACAGGGAAAAAGAAGAAGAAGATTGTTAAGAATAAAGTGTCTGCCTATAATCTCCTCCAGAGATCCCCGTTTGCAGTATGTCACCACCTCATCATCATCCTCTATCAACCATATCTGTCGTCATTTCTACCCCAACGCTTCTCTTCACGCCCTCCCCCTACCACTTCCCTCCCTCTTTTTACTGGCAGGTCACCGTTTCCTTCTGTCACTATCCATTTCCTGTTCGCCCATCCCTTTACTTATTGCGCCCATTTGTTGATTCACAATCAGTGTTCCCTTTCGACTCTTCACAAATTCTGCACACTAAAAAAAAAAAAAAAAAAAAACAACATTTTTTTGCATCAACGGTCAGAAAAACTTGTGCTTTACTCGTAAGATGGTAAATTAGAGTGTAATTTAGTTAACACGAGGCATGCCTCCCGTCACTTTGCCGACGGGTTTAATCAAAAGACAGCATGTTGCATTTCACAAACATATTGTATATCTCAATGACGTATTCTGTGAAGCCTATCTGTGAATCTCAATGATGATGCAAGATGAAGTGAAAGTGAAAAATCGATTTTTAAAAATAACAAATTGTTGTCATTGCTGTGGTTCAATACCATTTCATCCCTCAAACTCCATTTTAAACTCGATGCACTCGGTCTTGATGGTTCGATTTGTAACTGGATTTTGCATTTTCTTTTAGATGGATGGTGGTCAAAATGGGTTCGAAAATTTCTCAGACCATCACCCTGAACTGAACTGTGAGCACCTCATGCTGTTTTATCCCCGATGATAGTCGAAAAAAACTTGTGGAATGGTGTTCATTAAACAATCTCAAACTCGACGTCATAAAGACAAAGGAAATTATTGTTGACTTACAGAAAAACAAAACTCCCATTCAACCCTTAGTTATTCACGATACTGAAGTTGAGATTGTCACTTATTTTACATTTTTAGGCATAGGTACATATTTCCAATGACCTTAAGTGGGAGATAAACACTTATCACTGTGTGAAAAAGGCTCAGCAACGGTTGTTCTTTCGAAGAAGGTTGAAAAGTTTTGGTGTCGGCCATCCTGTGTTGATCATGTTCTAATGATGATGTTGTTGTTGCTGGTGTCCTGTGTTCTGATTATCTGTGTTGATGAGAGCGCAGTGAGAGGGTCCTTACACTGTCTGACCGTTGGGTATGGCAGCTCAACGCGGGACCACCGATCTCAACTCACAGGATAGTAAAGACTGCTTGTAAAATTATTGGGTGTGATCTGCCTTCCATCGAGAGCCAGTACTCCAGTCGAGTAGCGAAACGAGCAAAAGCTATCATCCGAGACGAGTTCCACCCAGCGCATGACATTTTTGAAACTTCTGCATTCGGGTAAACGTTATAGTTTCATCAAAACAAACTATAGCACTGGTCAACAGCCAAATTGGTTCTGACTTATTTTCAACTGTTTCTAACTAATTTGGTGCCCACGAATCCGAATCTGACCATAAAATTTCGCTATCACGTAACCTTGACGTAGTAAATCATAAGTGTGGAAAAAAATCTTTGGAGCATGCGAATTTCTTGATTAAGTCTCAATAAGTCCATTTATTGTCACAAAAAAATAATATGAACTTTAAGTTTTTATTTACATCATATTAAAAGTGCTTCTGAACTTTACTTTTGCGTTTGTAGGAGCAATCACTTTCACGCTGTAAAGTCCAACAGTAGTCGCCCATCATGTTTGGATTGAATCAGCCTTGATATCGAGTCTCCATGATGGCAATTTCCTGGTGAAACCTTTCTCCATATTCATCACTGACATCGCCAAGATTTTGTGGAAAGAAGTCCAGATGAGAATGGAAGAAATGTATCTTGAGTGACATTCGAGCAGCTCTTATTCTTCTTCCAGTGCTTCTTATTCGCTCTTCGAGCGCCTGATAACTCTTAAACATCTTGTCCACAAGCTCTTCATAATTTGGTGCTCGAAAATTTCCAAGGTAATTGTTAGCAAGAGCCACAAAGCTATCTCAAGCAACGCTTTCCAGCTCAGATAGTCTCGTTACAAAGTCCTGATTAGTGAGTACAAGACGAATTTCGGCTGTGGCTGATATTCCTATGATATACTGGTTCTCAAAAACTGGATGTGCTAGTGAAAATTGGATATCATAATCGAAATCTACAGGTTCATGTTGGTTAGAATCACCTCAAAATATACTAGAACCATAAAACTTTAAAAATGTTGTTGACCAGTGTAATCGCTTGCACGACAGCTTTTACCCAAATGCAATCCGCACCCTCAATGAACCTGTTTCTAAAGTTTTGTGAACATTAACCAAATGTTGTTTTGAGGATCTATTCACAATTAATCGATTTCTTTTTCAATGTAAATTTTTCAGCACGCACTGTCAAAGTACTTCTCATTATATGTGTATCGCATATATTTCGCGTATATATATATATGACAATAAATTCATTATTATTGTTGTTGTTTGTGTGCTCCTTCCATGTCCTTCTAAAGCGTTCCTGCTGTCGTAGAATAATACGTGCTACCGTTTGAACCACTGCATTAAGCTCCTTCTTCTTCAATCCAGGAAAAAGGGGCTTTCAAAACAGACATTTTTATGATTAAGCAGACACAAATTTTTGTTCCAAGTAAATCGATTATTAGCCTTCCAACCAAGTAAATGGATAAACTTTCCAAAAGTACCATTTTTATTATTCTACGACAGCAGGAACCACTATGTTAAAGATTGAGGTCCTGCTTCTTCTGCATGTGACACATATGGACAAACGAGTCTCATACATTACAGTAATAAATTCAAAGCCTTTTCATACTAGGGAGATCGTTTTTTCAGACGAGAGTTGCAGCTAGAATGAACCAAAGGGCCACTCTACAGCACCCCTCTTAGAATAATGCTCCCTGCCCCCTTAAAAGCGCCCTACCCTTCTGAATCTTCTGAATCTCTGAATCCTTCTGAGTCCGCACCTTGCCCCCTGAAAATACATAGAATACTCTGAATAGTATATTTCTTTTTTTAATCTGCCTGGACCCCCTCTACAATACGCCGTTTTGGCAGACAGGCTAGAAATAATTGTCGGCGATGTGTATTGGGAGGCCAGGGAGGGGCGGGGCACAGCGCACATCCAAAATGAACAATTTATGCACGTCTTACTACCACTCATTCGCTAATAAATGACAAAATTAGGCAGGCAAGTAGGCACAAGTTGCAATTTTGTCAATTAATAATGTGGCAACTTCAAAAGAAAGCTTCAATTTTGAGAATCAATATGTCTAAGGTGTATTTTTCTGATTTATATGTTCAACCACCTCCACACTCACCCTGAAGCTTTCCTGAAGCACCCTGTACTCTCTTCCAGCTCATTACGTTACCACATTTCTGAAATAAAAGTGCAAACACCATGTCAATACATTACAAAAATCAAGCACAGGTAACAGAATTGTAGCCTAAGATTGTTTGTCTTCATTTTCTAGTGATCCAAGGTTCACGGAAGAGTTTCTACATACCTTATTTTTTGGCGTAAAAGTCAATACTGTTTTTTTCCCCCGGAAGTCCAGGCCTCGATTTGTACTCACAGTCGACTTATCAATGGCTTAAGACATAATGATTCTGTAGCTTGTTTTCAATACTGTATCTCTCTATATGACAACAAACATGTTGAAAAAATATTTACATTCCTAATTTATCCAAAAGAAAATCGTCCATTAAAGTAATTCAAATTATATGCATAAAACAGCTCATTATCATGAGCCTGGTAGGGAGCAATACATTGTGAGTATCAGGGAAGAATTAACACCTCTATCAGTCTGACTGACTGACAGTTTTACCAACTACAGTAGATGATTTAGCTTCATCTCATACAGTACTCCAATCGACATATCTATGAATGAAGGAAAGGAAAATGGGAAAATTAGCCAGATCTGTATGCTGAAAAAATACGGTAAATCCTATACTAGACAAATACATAAGGATGCATCAGTGTACCATACATTTATAAATCAATTATACGAGACCAGCAAACAATGGAAAAATCAAATAGTATATGGGGTTTGGATCCCGGAATCATGAGTGTATGCCCATGCAGGACAATTGCAAAACGACCGTGAGCAAACAGAAATTGCATCTAGAGAATAAAAATACAGCACGGGTTGACAAAATGACGATAACAAATGATTCAGGTTGAACAATCACCGAAGGCACAAGTATGAAAAAGAAACGACTTCTGACACATTTGTGCATACCTTGTCGTCACACGTAATGACCCAAACTTATTCAAATGTGACTTGCACAAGGTTTGCATTCGATCAAGTAAGAATCAAGGAGTTCAAATTAGAGCTTTATGTACTAGGGACATTCAAAAGGTTTTTGAAACTCCAGTATATAGAAGCAACATAGCAAGAAGTTAACTTCATTATCCCTGCCACCAAAGATGGACGTTGTGTAAGTATTTGGACAAGGCTTGGTGGACCGATTGGGTGTGGGACAAGGACAAAAGGATTAGATTTTGTTGAAGATCCAGATACTATAATTTTCAGTAATTCTTCACCATTGAGTTCACCAAAAAAAATTCAAATCAAATGGAAACATTGATTTCACTGGTCAACATAATTTTTAAAGTTTTATGGTTCTAGTATATTTTGAGGTGATTCTAACCAACATGAACCTGTAGATTTCGATTACGATATCCAATTTTTGAGAACCAGTATACCACTTCATTTGAAATTCACAAACCTCTTGTTGACCTTGAGAAGGTATTCTTACCACCACTTCATTTGAAACTTGGTTTGATGAATAACTTTGTGAAGGCCATGGATCAAGATGGTGCTGGTGGCTTCCACTACTTGCTAATGAAGTTCCAAGGCATTGTATCTGAGGCCAAAGTAAAGGCGGGTGTTTTCAATGGTCTTCAAATTCGTCTTGTACTCACTAATCAGGACTTTGTAACGAGACTGAGCTGGAAAGTGTTGCTTGGGATAGCTTTGTGGCTCTTGCTAACAATTACCTTGGAAATTTTCGAGCACCAAATTATGAAGAGCTTGTGGACAAGATGTTGAAGAGTTACCAGGCGCTCGGTGCTCGAATGTCACTCAAGATACATTTCTTCCATTCTCATCTGGACTTCTTTCCACAAAATCTTGGTGATGTCAATGATGAACATGGAGAAAGGTTTCACCAGGAAATTGCCATCATGGAGACTCGATATCAAGGCCGATTCAATCCAAACATGATGGGCGACTACTGTTGGACTTTACAGCGTGAAAGTGATTGCTCCTACAACCGAAAAAGTAAAGTTCAGAAGCACTTTTAATGTGATGTAAATAAAAACTTGAAGTTCATATTATTTTTTGTGATATTTTATAAAGTTCATATTATTTTTGGAGATTTACATTTTTTTTACGTGATGTAAATAAAAACTTTAAGTTCATATTATTTTTTTGTGACAATAAATAGACTTATTGAGACTTAATCAAGAAATTCGCATGCTCTAAAGATTTTTTCCACACTTATGATGTACTACGTCAAGGTTACGTGATAGCGAAATTTTAAGGTCAGATTCGGATTCGTGGGCATCAAATTAGTTAGAAACAGTTGAAAATAAGTCAGAACAAATTTGGCTGTTGACCAGTGTTTTCGGAGTCAGACTTTCAAGCTTTTCAAAAATTCAAATGGTTACAAATCTCCACAAAATCAGAACGAAATTACATATGGAACCTGACTATAGGTGGATGAGTTGGTTTGGTGACAAGAAGAAGCCGATTCGACTTTGGTTCAGGTCTGTATCCAGATGCAGCCTATCAGTGGGATATAAAAAAAAACTTTTCAGCCTGGCAGAGGTATGGGCTCTACCAAGTGCCGTCCCAATTTCTCAATGTAATCACCCTTTCGAGCAGCTTCTCAACACACTCAAGACAATTTGGTCTCCAAACGAGCAATAGACCTGCTTAGTAGGAATCTTCTGATTGCTACTTTAATCACCTGTAAATGGTGGACTCCTACAGATCAGTATTAAAACCATATATTAAACAGCTCAGACGCTTTGTACAGAAACTAAACTTGTCAAAAACAACAGCTAAATAAGAAAGAGCTATCAGAGATTGCAGACCCTTGCCAGGACGTGTTTTCAGTGTTTTATAAGGCTTTTGTGTCAAAACAAATATGGCGGCCAAACCACGTGACCGATAACGTCGTAGTGTTTTTTTCTAAACCAATTTATTCCTAGATTATGCTCAATACACTTCATCTTGATCGGATGAAGTTTTGTACTTGTCGAATTATGACGTCATAATGGAGACACCTATGACATCATAATTAACACGTTATTCCACATGGAGAGTTTTTTACAATTTTTTTTTTTTTTTGATTACAAGATCGAGGCTCGTGAAAGAGCGAAGAGCCATGTCTCAATTTTTCCTATGCAGCGCTTTCGGAGATATAGAGGTGCACAGTTTTTCGGTTTTTCCAAGATGACGTAAAAATTATACAGGTGGAGGTACACCTCTGGTGAAAATTTCCTGTCAATCGGACCAACGGTTGCAGAGAAAAATCATATTTATTCTGTGCGGACAAACAAACAAACAAACAAATTGACTCAAATGCAATACCCTCTTCTCTGGCGAGGGTAATAAAATAAAAATATAAATCTAAAATTTATGAATTGGTGTTCTCTATATTCTCATAAATGAATAACGCGTTGATGAAAATTTGATGACAAAAGCTCAATTGGAAAAAGGTTATAGCCGAGAGTGATAGACAAACAAGCAAACTGTCATAGATCGGTACTTGTGAAATTAGTTGCTGAGACATTGACCTTTAGACCTCAAAAACAATAGGCTTCTGGCTTTTGATTAGTGAACCAATTTTGCAAATTCACTCAAATTTCAACTCGATCGGATGAAAATTGACAATTTTATGTAACTTTGACCATTTGACTGAAAAAAAACAAAAAAACAATGGGCTTCTAGCTTTTGATTGGTGAACCAATAGGCTAATTCCATTCAAATTTAAAGTCAATCAAATTAAAACAAAGGATCTTCACCTTTGCCTATAAATAATTGGTCTTCTCCATATTCTCATAATAAAGGTTTGTTGAAAATTTGACAACAAAAGCTCAAATGTAAAAAGTAGAAAGACAGATACAGAGTCGATTACAAAACCCCGTCTCCCACTGCGTGGACGAACAGGCTAATAATGGTCACTCAGGGCCAAATCTCGACTATAGTGTGGATGATTCAACTGTTCAATCACCACACTGGCAAATGACGGCCTGTGCAATTCTGGTCTTGTGAACTGACACATTGTCTAGCAGCTGCAAAACACTGCGCTTCAACATCCAATCACATTTTTCACGGAAGACTTCACAAAGCTGGGCGAGCAAATAAATATATATTGACCAGTGATCGTAGTTTTGTGCAGCATGTAATCGATTGACAACCTCCCCTTTTGAATCCCAGATGCAAGTCATAATTTTGCTGGTTGAGGATGGTGTGTGTAACCTCTTCGGGGTGAAGATGCCCGATGTTTCCACTTCATAGATTCAGTCATGGTGTCAAGCTCCAAGTGGTGATCCCATGTCTACTCACCAGTAACAAGACGAAACAAAAACCTCACTGGATTAGACTCGAGTCCACACTCTAGTGGCACACTTGTGGGAGAAAATCCATCTTTGACATGCAAAAATGTTCATGGATAATGGTGTTCGACACTTCCTTACAGAAATTCCAAACTGTTTTGCAAACTCTGCCACCTTGATTTGGCTATCTAGTCTAGGGCGATTAGTAATTTCGTGTTTTTTGTTTGTTAAAATTGATTTAGCAATGGATTCTGCTTCAGAATATTATAGAGATGTAAAAAAAATAGGGTTCCATTTTTTCTTTTACGTCTAATAGGTAGTAATTCGAAGAAATCCAAGATGGCCGCCATAAAATTTGGAAAATACACTTTTGTGCATATCTTTGCATCTAGATATCATATAAACATGAATAATATGTCCTTTTATATGTTTTCAGACCCAAGGAAGCCATATCTGCCATTGTTTTTACAGAAAAATGCAAGGAAATTAAAATAGTGGGCAATATACCAGCCAAAATGGAGACGGCCGTCGTGAAATCGGATCGTATAATTTCCCAATTAGAATCGATTCAATAAACAATCTTCACTGATAACATTTATTTTGAATACACACACACGCACACGCACACACACACACACACACACACGCACACACATACACACACATACACACACACCTAAACATAAACGATGAATGAACATAAACGATCACATAAACGAATGCCTCATTCATCCTCATCCATATCTATCACACGCGGTTCATTGATGTTTGCTTTGTTGTTACAACTGTAACCCACACACCCACAAACTTCAGTACAAGGAATATTGTTATTGCGACAGCTACATCTTCCCATACACCCTTTCTTGCACCCACAGTTCACGAGATTCATTATTGCTTCTGGGGCTGGAGGATTCAGGCATCGACTTGGGGCATAAACCCCATCATCCGAAAGTAACTGCCAACCATACTCGACAGGTGATGGAAGGGACGGATGGCTTTCTGCTGCCTTTCTCCATATCATTGCGATATAATGTGCTCGCTGAACGTGTAACTTTAGCGAACCAGTGGTAGGTGGAAGACTCTCTCCCTCAGCAGCACGGTTGGAGAATAAGAACCAGCGAAGCTCGTTTACTTTCGTGTGAACTTTAGACTTGTACAGCAGACAGACGAAGCGTTCCAGCTGGGAACACACTTCTGGTGACGGATCAGTTTGTCCCAAAGACTCCAGAGCCTCCCATATCTTGTTGTCACATGTCATGAAGACCTTAAAGCACCAGTCCTTGCTCCTGCCAGCGAACCTTCCAGACATGTCACTTCCCGTGAATGCGTGGAATCCAAGTATTGCAGACGCACGTTTCTCTCCTAGCATGCCATGAATAGGTTGGACTGCAATGCTCCTCCTCAACTTTCCCTTCCCAGTGAGAAACCTCGTAGCAGGTGGTAGATCGTGAAATCTCTGAATCAGTAGGAGGAAGATATCGGTATCTGGCGAATCAATGATAACTTCTGCATCTTTGTCGACTGTGAAAGCATGCAGAATTAAGAGTGTATCGGCCTCTTCTTGGCTGTGCGTGAGTAGACTGTCTGGAACTTCAGTGTTGCCCGTGGTCTTAGTTCCTGATGTCACCATGAACTTCTTCAACTTGTTTGGATGAGCCTTGCTGTAAGATAGACACTTCACAGCCAAGTACTCTGTAAGCTCTGCCTTGGTCTTCACATTGGAAAGGAAATCTTTGAGTGAAATCTTCTGGATCAATGTACTATCCCTGACGTGATAGTATGTTGATTTCCCCTTTGTCCTCTTTAGGCGCATTTTGTCTTTCAGTGAGTTATCGATGTATCGGTCGAATACCAACCTCACGTCATCATAATGCACGGCAATATTTTTGAGGCGTTCAATGAACGATTGAGCAAAGTCACTGCATGTAATCATTTGTTCTGTTTTGGAGATCCCGTTAACAAGAGCCATGCCATCAATGATTTATCACTCTATGGCGAGAAGTAGTCTCGTTTTCATTGATCACTCCTGATCTTGTGGTTGTGTCTGGGTTTTGGCTGATCTGAGAGGGTTCCTGCAAATTTTGGCTTGAGATTTCATAGTCAGTTGATGGGTCATTAGTTTCTTCCCCAGCGTGTGCTGCTGCATCATTCAAAGCGGCAATTCCCGCGTCTTGATGCTCATTGATTTCTGTCGAAATAGGTTCTCCTGGTGGATCATGTACATCCTGCTCTTCAGGCTCAGCCAGATGCTCAAGTTGACGAAGGATTTTTGCCTTGTCGTATGCCAACAAGAGGGATCCATCAGATGCAAATAAAGAACGTGGAACGATGCCAAATTCATAGGTGCCAATACATTCTTTCAGGTCGAGCTCTGGTCGGCTCCGTGAGATAACGATGAACCTCTGCAACAATCCTCGCTCTTCTTTGACTTTGATCAGCTTGTCGCCCGATCTCACTTCTGTTGTGGCATTCGAACTCTTGAATGTTCGAAGTTTTCTTTTCGTCATTTTGTCCCACACAGAAAGTTTTCCCTCAGCTAAACGATCTGTGGCAAATTGCTGGAACATCTGTTGTCCGATCTCGTCGCGCTCTAAGATGTCGCTGGACACTTTTTCATTCATGACTTCTTTGGTGAGCAGGTTGTAGACCTCGTCTACTTCCTCTTCCATAAATGGATCGCCATGTTCACGGAACACCCTAGAAAGCTTGGAGGCATGGCTCATCACCCGGGAAAGCTTTCCCCCCGTGATTTCGTGGTGTTGTTTTCTGCTCTGGTTTTCACCAAGACCATATCCCTCCGCAAACTCGTGCAGTGACTTTGACAGCTCAGGTGCAATGAGGAAGAACTTGTCAAGCGCCTTCTCATTTTGAGTTATCCCTACGATTCCTCCAATCACCTTCAGTGTACGGTTTTCTTGCTCAATGCCATGGTCTGGGGCTATTGATGTGAAGCCTGCCAATCCTTTTGTCACACAGAAGTTCCCTTTCATGAATTCCCTCCACAGTTCTGGGTGCTGCTTTTCAGTCTCCTGCATTGTTGAAATGTAGAGAGGGAGCAACCGAGCATAGTTTAGATGATCGTGAGCGAAGAAGTACTTCGTGAGAGACTCGATGCTCTCCATATGCAGCAGCAGATCACGTTGTCTTGTACTTCTAATGAACAGAAGGATAGTCTCAAACTGTTTCATGTAGTTCAGGATGAAGCGCTGTATCTTGTTTGTGCTGACCTCAAATTGTTCCAGTTTTTTGGTCATATCTCTGGACTCCATCATGGCCAATGTTTTTTTGAGAATGTCGCATAGATTCTTCTCTGGCTCCATGCTCCCGCTGATGTCTCTCTGATATGCCTCTCCCAGACGAACAGATGACTCGTTCAGATAGGCCCTTTCTTCAGGTTCCATTGCCAGGAATCTCTGGAAGTACAGGTTGTACAAAGCGATCAGTGTTACCATGTGTGCCTCCAGAGCTCGATACAAGTGCCTCCCATTTAGTATTTGGCTCACTGTGGTTGGCGAGAAAAGTCCAGCCTCGACCCATGCCTGATCAATTCCACTCCCTTCCACGTATTTTCCTAATGCAGCTAAGGCCCAAAACACAACATGTAGCTCACCAGGTCGGAAGAGGAATTGCTTCCTGATGGCCTCGCGTTCCACCCACAGCTTCATCGCCAGGTCATATAGCTGCAAATCGAGAGTCATGACTGTGATTGCCTCACTCCCCATAACACGAGTTGTGATGTTGTGAGCTCTCATCAGACCCGTGTACAGTGTATCATAGTCTGTAGGAGGCGACCTTATCAACGGAGGAACGAGAGCAACATTGGTCTTCTCACTGGACGAAGATAGCAAGGAATTGAAGGCTCCCCACGTCCCCGGAGCTGTGAGTTTGACGTCAACTTCTCCTTCTTCCTCGAAGTTCAGGCATCCAATCATCCAGGTCATATCGGTTTTCTTGTTCTTGTCTGTCTCGGGTTTTGATGTGAGCAGCTTGCAGTCGCTCTTTCTCTTCTCGGGTGCTGGCTTCTTGCAGGTCAACATTTTACAGCCAACTGCATCATGTATCGTTTGAGCTTTTGATGACCGGTCAAGTTCAATTGGTGGTATCATGGGTGATTTCTCCGGTGATACAGGCTGGTAGATCGCAATTGCTGTACCATGAAGGGTATTCATCCCGCAAGGAGTTGACTCTAGAAAATCGATGTTGTCCATGGCAAACCAGACGAACGTGTCCTGAACCAACCATGGTGGTAGACAGATGCCTCCGGTGGACTCCATTTGCTTCAGTACGGAGTTGGCAATGCTGGTCTCAATCTCCATGACCTTTTTGTAGGAGATGGCGAGGTCCAGATGTGCAAGTTTCTCTACAAGCGCCTTGGATCGTGTGTTTTTGTGTATGTCGAGAGCTAAGCCCACACTCAATGGAGTTTCAAATCGTTGTTTGAATGATCCATCCTCGCTTCTTGGTTCGTACGATACCTGTCGGTCAGATTTATAAGCACCGACAAAGTGCTGCGCCAACAATGATGCACTCACACCAATGGAGTCCTCCCTGTTGCTATTTCCTACTTTCCTTGTTCCCATGACTGCATGCTTGCAGAAGATGTTGAGCATCGGGGGTGGCTTGTAATCAGCAAAGGTTCCATTAAATTTCCATGCTGGGGAAGATGCGATGTCTTTCCTCAATATTTTCGCAGCTCGCAAAAGTACTTTAAAATCGTCTTTGATGCTGTCTGCTGTAATTGTGCTTGATATCATGTGGTCTTTGAGCTTTGTGGAAAGAATCTGCTCTGGCTTTGTTTTGTTTGAGGGCCGGCTGAAATGAACATCGGCAATGTTGTCTAGGATCAATTGTTTCAGGTATGGCTTATAACTATGGTTGTCTGAGACCGGAAAGTCGTGCTCCTTAAGTAAATTGACATAGGTTACATGAATTTCATTCATATTCAGCACAGCATTTTCAGTAGTATCATTCAACGCAGTTTCAACAATTTCAATGAGTTCAAGGTCTGATAACACCTGACCAAAGTTAACATTGGTTGTTTCTGTTTGTTTTTCCATCTTAACTATAGCACGTTTGGCCTTAACTACACATGGTAAATGATATTTCATGTCCTCAGCCATTGCTTGCAATGGGTCAGGCGAACTTATGACACTGTTCAGTCTCACTTTCAGATTGTCATTACTTGTTTCTTGGCCAATGTTTCTGATCTGGAGTCCCATGTTCTTTGTTGACACATTGTGTAGTTCACTTCCTCTGTCTTCCTGGCATGACACATCTGAGCGCGTCAAATGTCTGTTCTCGGGAACACCTTCTGGATGTTGACGTGCTTTCCCCTAGATCACTAGAACTTGGTCGTCCTCTCTTTTTCAGTCGGATTTCTGCGGCACTGCCTGATGTTGTTCCTTTCTCAAACCTAGCCTTTGCTCGATCAATGTGCATCTTATTGGTAACATCTTTGTAACAAGCTTTATGGTAGCGGAGACCTTTTGCGAGCAATTCTTCAGCAGAGGAATATTGCAAACGTCTATTCAATGATGCAAACTTTGTTTCACCATACGTGTACTGTTCCTCAGCACCTGCCATCAGTTTCTCGACAGAGGAGAGTTTTGGTTTCGTTACAAAGGTTGTATAGTCTGTTTGCCCTATGGCCATTTGGCATACAAAACAAAGTCCGAAATCTACTGACTTCTCAATCTTCCTGGGTGGTGAGTCACTCATCTTGAAGGTAGGTGTAATTTTCTAGACACTCTTGAACTGTCGTCGGTCCTGCAAAGATAGATACTACTATTCAGATTCACATTTCGTCAACACAGTCAAAACCAGACCTTAACTAGATGGTGGAAACTTAATTAACCGATTTCATGCCGGCCGACCCCACTTTGGCTGGTATATGTCCACTATTTTATTTTCCTTGCATTTTTCTGTAAAAACAATGGCAGAAATGGCTTCCTTGGGTCTGAAAACATATAGAAGGACATATTATTCATGTTTATATGATATCTAGATACAAAGATATGCACAAAAGTGTATTTTCCAAATTTTATGGCGGCCATCTTGGATTTCTTCGAATTACTACCTATTAGACGTAAAAGAAAAAATGGAACCCTATTTTTTTTACATCTCTATAATATTCTGAAGCAGAATCCATTGCTAAATCAATTTTAACAAACAAAAAACACAAACAATATTGTTATGACATATGGGCCTGCACTAATCAGCCATTACTGGACTTTTCACATCAGAGGCTCGTCCAGGTGTGTGTGTGTGTGTGGTGTGGTGTGGTGTGGTGTGGTGTGGTGTGGTGTGGTGTGGTGTGTGTGTGTGTGTGTGTGTGTGTGTGTGTGTGTGTGTGTGTGTGTGTGTGTGTGTGTGTGTGTCCGGTTAAAAGACCCCAAAGACCCTATGGACCCCAAATAACCAATGGACCCCAAATAACCAATGGACCCCAAATAACCAATGGACCCCAAACAACCAATGGACCCCAAACAACCAATGGACCCCAAACAACCAATGGACCCCAAACAACCAATGGACCCCAAACAACCAATGGACCCCAAACAACCAATGGACCCCAAATAACCAATGGACCCCAAATAACCAATGGACCCCAAATAACCAATGGACCCCAAATAACCAATGGACCCCAAATAACCAATGGACCCCAAATAACCAATGGACCCCAAATAACCAATGGACCCCAAATAACCAATGGACCCCAAATAACCAATGGACCCCAAATAACCAATGGACCCCAAATAACCAATGGACCCCAAATAACCAATGGACCCCAAATAACCAATGGACCCCAAATAACCAATGGACCCCAAATAACCAATGGACCCCAAAGAACCAATGGACCCCAAATAACCAATGGACCCCAAATAACCAATGGACCCCAAAGAACCAATGGACCCCAAAGAACCAATGGACCCCAAATAACCAATGGACCCCAAATAACCAATGGACCCCAAATAACCAATGGACCCCAAATAACCAATGGACCCCAAATAACCAATGGACCCCAAATAACCAATGGACCCCAAATAACCAATGGACCCCAAATAACCAATGGACCCAAAATAACCAATGGACCCCAAATAACCAATGGACCCCAAATAACCAATGGACCCCAAATAACCAATGGACCCCAAATAACCAATGGACCCCAAATAACCAATGGACCCCAAAGACCCAATGGACCCCAAAGACCCAATGGACCCCGAATAACCAATGGACCCCGAAGAACCAATGGACCCCGAAGAACCAATGGACCCCGAAGAACCAATGGACCCCGAAGAACCAATGGACCCCGAAGAACCAATGGACCCCGAAGAACCAATGGACCCCGAAGAACCAATGGACCCCGAAGAACCAATGGACCCCGAAGAACCAATGGACCCCGAAGAACCAATGGACCCCGAAGAACCAATGGACCCCGAAGAACCAATGGACACCGAAGAACCAATGGACCCCGAAGAACCAATGGACCCCGAAGAACCAATGGACCCCGAAGAACCAATGGACCCCGAAGAACCAATGGACCCCGAAGAACCAATGGACCCCGAAGAACCAATGGACCCCGAAGAACCAATGGACCCCGAAGAACCAATGGACCCCGAAGAACCAATGGACCCCGAAGAACCAATGGACCCCGAAGAACCAATGGACCCCGAAGAACCAATGGACCCCAAAGAACCAATGGACCCCAAAGACCCAATGGACCCCAAAGACCCAATGGACCCCAAAGACCCAATGGACCCCAAAGACCCAATGGACCCCAACGGACCCAATGGACCCCAAAGACCCAATGGAACCCAAAGACCCAATGGACCCTAAAGCCCCAATGGACCCCAAAGACCCAATGGACCCCAAAGACCCAATGGCCCCCAAAGACCCAATGGACCCCAAAGACCCAATGGACCCCAAAGACCCAATGGACCCCAAAGACCCAATGGACCCCAAACACCCAAAATACTTGAAGACCCAAAATACCCTGTAGACTGTTGGACACAAAAGACCATGAAAACGCAGAAGACCCGAAGGACTCTGAAGACCCAAAATACCCCGAAGACCCAAATGGATCCCAAAGACCCAAAATACCTCGAAGACTGTTAAAGACCCCAAATACCCCTAAGAATGTTAAAGACCCCAAATACCCCTAAGAATGTTAAAGACCCAAAATACCCTGAAGACTGTTAAAGACCCAAAATACCATGAAGACCCAATGGACCCCCAAAAGACCCAATGGACCCCAAAGACCCAATGGACCCCAAAGACCCAATGGACCCCAAAGACCCAATGGACCCCAAAGACCCAATGGACCCCAAAGACCCAATGGACCCCAAAGACCCAATGGACCCCAAAGACCCAATGGACCCCAAAGACCCAATGGACCCCAAAGACCCAATGGACCCCAAAGACCCAATGGACCCCAAAGACCCAATGGACCCCAAAGACCCAATGGACCCCAGACCCAATGGACCCCAAAGACCCAATGGACCCCAAAGACCCAATGGACCCCAAAGACCCAATGGACCCCAAAGACCCAATGGACCCCAAAGACCCAATGGACCCAATGGACCCCAAAGACCCAATGGACCCAATGGACCCCAAAGACCCAATGGACCCCAAAGACCCAATGGACCCCAAAGACCCCAAAGACCCAATGGACCCCAAAGACCCAATGGACCCCAAAGACCCCAAAGACCCAATGGACCCCAAAGACCCAATGGACCCCAAAGACCCAATGGACCCCAAAGACCCAATGGACCCCAAAGACCCAATGGACCCCAAAGACCCAATGGACCCCAAAGACCCAATGGACCCCAAAGACCCAATGGACCCCAAAGACCCAATGGACCCCAAAGACCCAATGGACCCCAAAGACCCAATGGACCCCAAAGACCCAATGGACCCCAAAGACCCAATGGACCCCAAAGACCCAATGGACCCCAAAGACCCAATGGACCCCAAAGACCCAATGGACCCCAAAGACCCAATGGACCCCAAACACCCAATGGACCCCAAACACCCAATGGACCCCAAACACCCAATGGACCCCAAACACCCAATGGACCCCAAACACCCAATGGACCCCAAACACCCAATGGACCCCAAACACCCAATGGACCCCAAACACCCAATGGACCCCAAACACCCAATGGACCCCAAACACCCAATGGACCCCAAACACCCAATGGACCCCAAACACCCAATGGACCCCAAACACCCAATGGACCCCAAACACCCAATGGACCCCAAACACCCAATGGACCCCAAACACCCAATGGACCCCAAACACCCAATGGACCCCAAACACCCAATGGACCCCAAACACCCAATGGACCCCAAACACCCAATGGACCCCAAACACCCAATGGACCCCAAACACCCAATGGACCCCAAACACCCAATGGACCCCAAACACCCAATGGACCCCAAACACCCAATGGACCCCAAACACCCAATGGACCCCAAACACCCAATGGACCCCAAACACCCAATGGACCCCAAACACCCAATGGACCCCAAACACCCAATGGACCCCAAACACCCAATGGACCCCAAACACCCAATGGACCCCAAACACCCAATGGACCCCAAACACCCAATGGACCCCAAACACCCAATGGACCCCAAACACCCAATGGACCCCAAACACCCAATGGACCCCAAACACCCAATGGACCCCAAACACCCAATGGACCCCAAACACCCAATGGACCCCAAACACCCAATGGACCCCAAACACCCAATGGACCCCAAACACCCAATGGACCCCAAACACCCAATGGACCCCAAACACCCAATGGACCCCAAACACCCAATGGACCCCAAACACCCAATGGACCCCAAACACCCAATGGACCCCAAACACCCAATGGACCCCAAACACCCAATGGACCCCAAACACCCAATGGACCCCAAACACCCAATGGACCCCAAACACCCAATGGACCCCAAACACCCAATGGACCCCAAACACCCAATGGACCCCAAACACCCAATGGACCCCAAACACCCAATGGACCCCAAACACCCAATGGACCCCAAACACCCAATGGACCCCAAACACCCAATGGACCCCAAACACCCAATGGACCCCAAACACCCAATGGACCCCAAACACCCAATGGACCCCAAACACCCAATGGACCCCAAACACCCAATGGACCCCAAACACCCAATGGACCCCAAACACCCAATGGACCCCAAACACCCAATGGACCCCAAACACCCAATGGACCCCAAACACCCAATGGACCCCAAACACCCAATGGACCCCAAACACCCAATGGACCCCAAACACCCAATGGACCCCAAACACCCAATGGACCCCAAACACCCAATGGACCCCAAACACCCAATGGACCCCAAACACCCAATGGACCCCAAACACCCAATGGACCCCAAACACCCAATGGACCCCAAACACCCAATGGACCCCAAACACCCAATGGACCCCAAACACCCAATGGACCCCAAACACCCAATGGACCCCAAACACCCAATGGACCCCAAACACCCAATGGACCCCAAACACCCAATGGACCCCAAACACCCAATGGACCCCAAACACCCAATGGACCCCAAACACCCAATGGACCCCAAACACCCAATGGACCCCAAACACCCAATGGACCCCAAACACCCAATGGACCCCAAACACCCAATGGACCCCAAACACCCAATGGACCCCAAACACCCAATGGACCCCAAACACCCAATGGACCCCAAACACCCAATGGACCCCAAACACCCAATGGACCCCAAACACCCAATGGACCCCAAACACCCAATGGACCCCAAACACCCAATGGACCCCAAACACCCAATGGACCCCAAACACCCAATGGACCCCAAACACCCAATGGACCCCAAACACCCAATGGACCCCAAACACCCAATGGACCCCAAACACCCAATGGACCCCAAACACCCAATGGACCCCAAACACCCAATGGACCCCAAACACCCAATGGACCCCAAACACCCAATGGACCCCAAACACCCAATGGACCCCAAACACCCAATGGACCCCAAACACCCAATGGACCCCAAACACCCAATGGACCCCAAACACCCAATGGACCCCAAACACCCAATGGACCCCAAACACCCAATGGACCCCAAACACCCAATGGACCCCAAACACCCAATGGACCCCAAACACCCAATGGACCCCAAACACCCAATGGACCCCAAACACCCAATGGACCCCAAACACCCAATGGACCCCAAACACCCAATGGACCCCAAACACCCAATGGACCCCAAACACCCAATGGACCCCAAACACCCAATGGACCCCAAACACCCAATGGACCCCAAACACCCAATGGACCCCAAACACCCAATGGACCCCAAACACCCAATGGACCCCAAACACCCAATGGACCCCAAACACCCAATGGACCCCAAACACCCAATGGACCCCAAACACCCAATGGACCCCAAACACCCAATGGACCCCAAACACCCAATGGACCCCAAACACCCAATGGACCCCAAACACCCAATGGACCCCAAACACCCAATGGACCCCAAACACCCAATGGACCCCAAACACCCAATGGACCCCAAACACCCAATGGACCCCAAACACCCAATGGACCCCAAACACCCAATGGACCCCAAACACCCAATGGACCCCAAACACCCAATGGACCCCAAACACCCAATGGACCCCAAACACCCAATGGACCCCAAACACCCAATGGACCCCAAACACCCAATGGACCCCAAACACCCAATGGACCCCAAACACCCAATGGACCCCAAACACCCAATGGACCCCAAACACCCAATGGACCCCAAACACCCAATGGACCCCAAACACCCAATGGACCCCAAACACCCAATGGACCCCAAACACCCAATGGACCCCAAACACCCAATGGACCCCAAACACCCAATGGACCCCAAACACCCAATGGACCCCAAACACCCAATGGACCCCAAACACCCAATGGACCCCAAACACCCAATGGACCCCAAACACCCAATGGACCCCAAACACCCAATGGACCCCAAACACCCAATGGACCCCAAACACCCAATGGACCCCAAACACCCAATGGACCCCAAACACCCAAAATACCAGAAGACCTAACATACCCTGTAGACTGTTAAAGACACAAAAGACCATGAAGAGGACCCCAAGGACCCAAAAGACCCCAAGGACTCTAAAGACCCAAAATACCCCAAAGAGACGCCGAAGCCCGTGAAAGAGACGTTAAAGCCCGTGAAAGAGACGTTAAAGCCCGTGAAAGAGACGTTAAAGCCCGTGAAAGAGACGTTAAAGCCCGTGAAAGAGACGTTAAAGCCCGTGAAAGAGACGTTAAAGCCCGTGAAAGAGACGTTAAAGCCCGTGAAAGAGACGTTAAAGCCCGTGAAAGAGACGTTAAAGCCCGTGAAAGAGACGTTAAAGCCCGTGAAAGAGACGTTAAAGCCCGTGAAAGAGACGTTAAAGCCCGTGAAAGAGACGTTAAAGCCCGTGAAAGAGACGTTAAAGCCCGTGAAAGAGACGTTAAAGCCCGTGAAAGAGACGTTAAAGCCCGTGAAAGAGACGTTACAGCCCGTGAAAGAGACGTTACAGCCCGTGAAAGAGACGTTACAGCCCGTGAAAGAGACGTTACAGCCCGTGAAAGAGACGTTACAGCCTGTGAAAGAGACGTTACAGCCCGTGAAAGAGACGTTACAGCCCGTGAAAGAGACGTTACAGCCCGTGAAAGAGACGTTACAGCCCGTGAAAGAGACGTTACAGCCCGTGAAAGAGACGTTACAGCCCGTGAAAGAGACGTTACAGCCCGTGAAAGAGACGTTACAGCCCGTGAAAGAGACGTTACAGCCCGTGAAAGAGACGTTACAGCCCGTGAAAGAGACGTTACAGCCCGTGAAAGAGACGTTACAGCCCGTGAAAGAGACGTTACAGCCCGTGAAAGAGACGTTACAGCCCGTGAAAGAGACGTTACAGCCCGTGAAAGAGACGTTACAGCCCGTGAAAGAGACGTTACAGCCCGTGAAAGAGACGTTAAAGCCCGTGAAAGAGACGTTAAAGCCCGTGAAAGAGACGTTAAAGCCCGTGAAAGAGACGTTAAAGCCCGTGAAAGAGACGTTAAAGCCCGTGAAAGAGACGTTAAAGCCCGTGAAAGAGACGTTAAAGCCCGTGAAAGAGACGTTAAAGCCCGTGAAAGAGACGTTAAAGCCCGTGAAAGAGACGTTAAAGCCCGTGAAAGAGACGTTAAAGCCCGTGAAAGAGACGTTAAAGCCCGTGAAAGAGACGTTAAAGCCCGTGAAAGAGACGTTAAAGCCCGTGAAAGAGACGTTAAAGCCCGTGAAAGAGACGTTAAAGCCCGTGAAAGACACGTTAAAGCCCGTGAAAGAGACGTTAAAGCCCGTGAAAGAGACGTTAAAGCCCGTGAAAGAGACGTTAAAGCCCGTGAAAGAGACGTTAAAGCCCGTGAAAGAGACGTTAAAGCCCGTGAAAGAGACGTTAAAGCCCGTGAAAGAGACGTTAAAGCCCGTGAAAGAGACGTTAAAGCCCGTGAAAGAGACGTTAAAGCCCGTGAAAGAGACGTTAAAGCCCGTGAAAGAGACGTTAAAGCCCGTGAAAGAGACGTTAAAGCCCGTGAAAGAGACGTTAAAGCCCGTGAAAGAGACGTTAAAGCCCGTGAAAGAGACGTTAAAGCCCGTGAAAGAGACGTTAAAGCCCGTGAAAGAGACGTTAAAGCCCGTGAAAGAGACGTTAAAGCCCGTGAAAGAGACGTTAAAGCCCGTGAAAGAGACGTTAAAGCCCGTGAAAGAGACGTTAAAGCCCGTGAAAGAGACGTTAAAGCCCGTGAAAGAGACGTTAAAGCCCGTGAAAGAGACGTTAAAGCCCGTGAAAGAGACGTTAAAGCCCGTGAAAGAGACGTTAAAGCCCGTGAAAGAGACGTTAAAGCCCGTGAAAGAGACGTTAAAGCCCGTGAAAGAGACGTTAAAGCCCGTGAAAGAGACGTTAAAGCCCGTGAAAGAGACGTTAAAGCCCGTGAAAGAGACGTTAAAGCCCGTGAAAGAGACGTTAAAGCCCGTGAAAGAGACGTTAAAGCCCCTGAAAGAGACGTTAAAGCCCGTGAAAGAGACGTTAAAGCCCGTGAAAGAGACGTTAAAGCCCGTGAAAGAGACGTTAAAGCCCGTGAAAGAGACGTTAAAGCCCGTGAAAGAGACGTTAAAGCCCGTGAAAGAGACGTTAAAGCCCGTGAAAGAGACGTTAAAGCCCGTGAAAGAGACGTTAAAGCCCGTGAAAGAGACGTTAAAGCCCGTGAAAGAGACGTTAAAGCCCGTGAAAGAGACGTTAAAGCCCGTGAAAGAGACGTTAAAGCCCGTGAAAGAGACGTTAAAGCCCGTGAAAGAGACGTTAAAGCCCGTGAAAGAGACGTTAAAGCCCGTGAAAGAGACGTTAAAGCCCGTGAAAGAGACGTTAAAGCCCGTGAAAGAGACGTTAAAGCCCGTGAAAGAGACGTTAAAGCCCGTGAAAGAGACGTTAAAGCCCGTGAAAGAGACGTTAAAGCCCGTGAAAGAGACGTTAAAGCCCGTGAAAGAGACGTTAAAGCCCGTGAAAGAGACGTTAAAGCCCGTGAAAGAGACGTTAAAGCCCGTGAAAGAGACGTTAAAGCCCGTGAAAGAGACGTTAAAGCCCGTGAAAGAGACGTTAAAGCCCGTGAAAGAGACGTTAAAGCCCGTGAAAGAGACGTTAAAGCCCGTGAAAGAGACGTTAAAGCCCGTGAAAGAGACGTTAAAGCCCGTGAAAGAGACGTTAAAGCCCGTGAAAGAGACGTTAAAGCCCGTGAAAGAGACTTTAAAGCCCGTGAAAGAGACTTTAAAGCCCGTGAAAGAGACTTTAAAGCCCGTGAAAGAGACTTTAAAGCCCGTGAAAGAGACTTTAAAGCCCGTGAAAGAGACGTTAAAGCCCGTGAAAGAGACGTTAAAGCCCGTGAAAGAGACGTTAAAGCCCGTGAAAGAGACGTTAAAGCCCGTGAAAGAGACGTTAAAGCCCGTGAAAGAGACGTTATAGCCCGAAAGACGTTAAAACCCAAAAGACCCCGTTAAAGACCCAAAATAAGACTTAAATATCCAAAAGACCACAAAACCCCAAAAGATACTGAAGACCCCAAATTCCCCAAAGACCCATAAAGACCCCGAAGACACAAAAGACCCCGAAGACACAAAAGACCCCGAAGACACAAAAGACCCCGAAGACACAAAAGACCACAAGACCCTTAAAGACCCAAAATATACCAAATACCCTTAAAGACCCAAAAGACCACAAAGACCCAAAAAAACCTGAAGACCCAAAATATCCTTAAATATCCAGAAAACACCAAAGACACCAAAGACCCAAAATATCCTTAAATATCCAGAAGACACCAAAGACACAAAAACCCTTAAATATCCAGAAGACCCAAAAAGACCCCAAAGACCTAAAATACCCCAAGACCCTGAAAGACCCAAAATACAACAAAAACCCAAAAGGCCCTGAAGACCCAAAATTCCCCCAAAGACCCATAAGACCCAAAACACTGAAAATACCCCAAGACCCTAAAATACCACTGAAAAGACCCCAAGACCCATGTATCTCTCCCAGGTTACTCCCTCCTCCGGTATGATAGACCTGAGCCTCGTCCTGGAGGGGGGTTGCTATCTTTATAAAAAAACTCTTCCTCACTCGCCCTGCACTGCCCTCTCTCCACCTCACCCCCAGGAATACCTTTGGCTACGGCTTCCCCTTCGCTCCCACCTTTTGTTCATATGTGTGTTGTACCGTCCACCAAACAGTGATGACTCCATCTACATCTCGCTGTCTGATAATATGGACCAACTTCTATCTACCCATCCCAACTCTCTCTTCCTCATATGTGGTGATTTCAATTGTCACCATGCCAGTTGGCTGGGTGTGGGTACCTCTCTCACCAGCCATGGCTCTTCAGCAAAGGACTTCTGTGACTCACTGGGACTGACACAATCTGTCAATTTCCCGACCCAGATCTCAGTCAACGGAGCATCTTCTCTTCTGGACTTGGTTATGACTAACTTCCCTGAAAATGTCTGCTGCTCTTCTTCTGCTCCAATCGGCTCATCTGATCATGTGCTTGTTAAAGTGGACATCTCTCTGACCATTCTCAGAGAGCCTCCTCAGCATCGACGAGTCTGGCATTTCATTCAAGCCAACTGGCACGGTCTTCAAGCAGCTATCAATCATCTGGACTTGTCTCCCATCTCTACCGCCTCTGACATCAACTCATCCTGGGATTTCTTCCAAAGTAAATTGCTCTCTCTCTCTCATGCACAGATTTATCCCATCTCGTCTTCAGTTGTCATACCCTTACTCCCGTCCATGGTACACAGAATCTTGTGGTGAGGCTATTGCCCAGAAACAACTTGCTTTCGTCTCCTGGAAAGCAAATCAAACGGAAGGAAATCTCATTTCCTTTCACAAAGCCCGAAACAAGTGTGTGTCCACCCTCAGGAGAGCCAGGAAACAATATCTCTCCGTTCTCAGGACAGAACTCTTATGTCTCCCTCTTCCAAATCCTGGTGGCGTCTGGTCAAATCTGTTTCTGGTGTTTGTTCCCCCTCACCTCAAACGGCCACACGGCTGACTCCGCACGTGAAAAAGCTGAATGCCTCAACTCTGTGTTTGCCTCTAAATCTTGTGTCCCAAATCCATCCCTCTCTGTACCCACCGTACCCAGTCGTACCCAGCTGCTCCTGGACTCTGTGTCCTTTCCTCCTGACAAGGTGGAAAAGTTTCTCTCAACCCTCGACTCTGATTCTGCAACTGGACCTGACGGCATCAGCCCACGGGTCCTAAAATCCTGTTCTTCCGCTCTTTCACTCCCTCTCTCTGTTCTCTTCTCCCTCTCTTTTGCTCAAGGTCACCTGCCACCTGCTTTGAAATCTGCCAACATCACCGCTTTGCACAAAAAGGTGCAAAAACAGATCCCAGCAACTACAGACCAATCAGCCTTCTCCCAATTATCAGCAAAGTCATGGAATCCATCATTGCTTCAGATATGAAATCTTTCCTCTTCTCCAATGGCTTGATCTCTGATCATCAATTTGGTTTCAGACCTGGTCACTCTACTCTGGACAGTGGACATGCTGCTTCTGCTTTCTCAACAATGGATGGAGGTCCTCAATGCCAAACAGGAAATTAGAGCTGTCTCCCTTGACATATCACATGCCTTCGATACGGTCTGGCACCCCGCTATGCTCACCAAACTCTCCTCTTTTGGTATCCATGGAAATCTCCACGCATGGCTGGCGGACTTCCTCTCTAGTCGTAGTCAACGTGTGGCCCTGAATGGGTTTCTCTCATCTCCTCTTCCTGTTCAGGCTGGAGTTCCCCAAGGCAGTGTTCTGGGCCCTGTGCTTTTTCTGGTCTTCATCAATGATCTCTCTGACTCTCTTGAAAATCCTCTCTATCTCTTTGCTGATGACTCTACTCTCTGTCGCTCCATTCTTCATCCCTCAGATCGGCAGTCTGCAGCCTCCTCACTCTCTGCAGACCTGGACAAAATCACAGACTGGGCAAACAAGTGGAACATGTCTTTCAATCCTGACAAATCTCACACTCTTACGATATCTCTCCGAAAAGACCGACTGGACAACCCTCCCATCCACTTTCTGAATAATCCTCTCCAAGAAGTTCTGTCACTCAAGCTTTTGGGTCTCACTATCTGCCATGATCTTTCCTGGGAAAACCACATTTCAAATCTGGCCTCCAAAGCCAGTCGCCGACTGGGCATCCTCCATCGTGCAAAGTCCTTCCTTGGCACACCTGAGCTTCCTCACCACATACAAGGCATTCATCAGCAGCTCAATGGAATACTGTTCTCCCCTCTGGGCCGATGCTCCTGCCTCATACCTAGCTCGGCTTCACGCTGTTGAAACCAAAGCTTTCAGAATCATTGGAATCTCCCGCGATGAAGCTATCTCCGAGGGCCTTTCATTCACTCACCGCAGGCAGGTTGGTGGTCTTTCTGTCTTCTACCGACTCCCCCAGCTCTCTCGGTGCTCTGTCCCCCAAATATTCCAACAGGTCGCACAAGATCTGCCAGCAACCCTCTTATGGTTAAACTGCCAAAATCAAGACTCTCTGCTCACCTTCACTATTTCATTCCTCTTTTCTCCCACCTCTGGAACAAACTCCCTCACTCTCTTCAATCCCACTCCTCCCTCCAGGTCTTCAAAACAGCTGTTCACCACCATCTCTTATCTTCCCCCATCCAAAACCTTTATCTTTTCTACCCCCGTTAATTCACCCCATATCCACTTTTTTGAAATACCAACTTCTGTCCTGGAAGTACTTGGTGTCCATGTGTTTTTTTTACCTCTCCCACCCCACCCCCCCCCCTTCCCACGCATCCTCCCCCCAAGCCCTCTCCCTCCCACACATCTCCCTGCTCTCAAATGTTGTGCGCTCTCAAGTGTTTGTGTGCTTCCCTTTCTCTCCCCATCTTGTCTTCCGCTCCCTCTTTTTATATATTTTGTTTGTCTGGTTGATTTGTTTGTGAAGTAAATGTCAGCTCTTTCACGAGCCATGATTCAGTATACAACAAAAAAAAAAGAAAAAAAAAAGACCCTTAAAGACCCCGAAGACCTAAAACACCCCAAGACCCTTAAAGACCCAAAATACCATGAAGATGCAAAAGACCCTGAAGACCCAAAAAAAACCAAAGACCCTTAAATGCCCAGAAGACCCTGAAGACTAAAAATACCCTGAAGAACCAAAAGACCCAGAAGACCCTAAATACCTCAATGACCCAAAATATCCCAAATACCCTTAAAGACTGAAAAGTCCCCAGAGACCCAAAATATCCCAAAGACCCATAAAGACCCAAAACACCCCCAAAAAATCAAAAAGACCAAGAAGACCAAAAAGTCCCTGAAAACCAAAAATACCCTGAAGACCCTTATATAGGGGTCAATGTATGGTTGAACCCCAAAAAATTGATACAAAAGGTTTTTCAATGGATTCTGGTACCATTGGGCATGCTAAATAACATACTAACAGTCTCTTTCCGCTTCTGACTGACTTCCGGAAAGGGGTAATTTTCAAGATGGCGTCAAAGATGGCCGCCGGGAGCTTAAAATGGCCATATCTCAATTATTATTCAACCTAGAAAGGTGGTTTTGGTGTCTAACCCTGGGTTGTAGGGCCCAATGAATCCAATTGAATCAATAAAATTACCATCAGTTAATTATTTATTGACAAGTCCAAGATGGCATCCCAAGGTGACACCCTGATCCACTAAAATGGCTCTGTCGAATAGAAGTTAACCTGGAGAGATTTTGTCAGTGTGTATACCTTGGTTTAAGGCACCCAGGAAATCATCAAAATTACTTAAATAAGCACAAAGTAATCAGGTAATCTAGTAAGCCAGGTTTACCAGCCCATTAGGCATTTGTTGTCTCATACAGTTAGTCGCTATTCATCGTCATCCTCCGACTCCTCTGGAAGAAACTTGTTATGTGGATTGTCACATTCTTCAAGTTGGCACGGTCCACAGGCAGTAGTACATGGTAGTCCATATCGTCTACAAGAGCAGCGGAGTGTCTTGCAGGCAGTGGAGCAGTTACAATGAATGACCTTCAAGAGACTGTCTGGAGCAGCGTTCATTCTTGACATAAGTGGGACAAACTGATTATCCTGCAGGCTCCACCCCCATTTCATGGCATCTATACCCTCTTCTTTTCCCATCCACACCATGATCTGGTAGTACGCTCTACGACAGTGAAGTTTGGTAGCAGATTCAGTTGGGGGCAGACGTTCGGGTGTTACAAAAGACGAAGCAGAGACAACCTTGTCCAAGCGAGCAAGTACAATATTATTCTGAATGCATCAACACCATGTGTATTGCCTGATTGATGGGTGCTGTACCCGCCATATATCTGTGAAATTCATTTGTTTTAAAAATTTGGTGAGGGGGATTGTGGAGGCAGCATGGGGCTCTGCACTGTTCCTGAAAATAAATTGTTTGTCAGATTTTTCAGTTCCCCCCCACTCCCCAATATAAAATAGTCTGTCCCTTGCAATAACCTCTCAAGCTTTGTACAAACCTTTGTCTGTAATGATCACTGAATACTGTGGACTGGAGTCACAGGTGGCAGTGGTGTAGACACATTGCACTCTTATCTCCAATCTGAAACACACACTTGGTTCATTAGCTGGTGAGTCGGAGGATGACGATGAATAGCGACTAACTGTATAAGACAACAAATGCCTAATGGGCTGGTAAACCTGGCTTACTGGATTACCTGATTACTTTGTGCTTATTTAAGTAATTTTGATGATTTCCTGGGTGCCTTAAACCTAGGTATACACACTGAAAATATCTCTCTAGGTTGACTACTATTCGACAGAGCCATTTTAGTGGATCAGGATGTCACCTTGGGATGCCATCTTGGACTTGTCAATAAATAATTAACTTATGGTAATTTTATTGATTCAATTGGATTCCTTGGGTCCTACAACCCAGGGTTAGACACCAAAACCACCTTTCTAGGTTGAATAGTAATTGAGATATGGCCATTTTAAGCTCCCGGCGGCCATCTTGGACGCCATCTTGAAAATGACCCCTTCCCGGAAGTCAGATGTTACTAGATTTTTAGTATGTTATTTAGCATGCCCAATAGTACCAGAATCCATTGAAAAACCTTTTGTATCAATTTTTTGGGGGTTAGGTGGTTTTTTTCGTATATTGACCCTACTATTAACGACCCCACAGAACCAAACAATCCAAAACACCAAAAAGGCCCCAAGGACCCAGTGGAACTCAAAGACTCAAATTACCCCAAAGACCCAAAATACCCCAAAGACCTACATGACCGAAAATACTTGAGGAACCCAAAGATGCAGAGGACCCAAAAGACTCAAATGACCCAAAATACCCCGAGGACCCAAATGACCCAGAAGATCCCAAGGATGCAAAAGAGCTTGAGCACCCAAAAGACCCAAATGAACCAGAGGACCCAAAAGACACCGAGGACTCTGAAGACCCAAAAGAAGAGTAATTATGTCTCTTACATTGGAATTGTAGACGGTGGCTTGCAAACCAAGCTTCAAGGTCAGTATACGGAAGCGATTTTTATTTTAAATCACAATAAATGCACAGCGTAGGGATGTGAAATTCGCTGAACGTGACGTGCAAAGTGCGCAGAGTAAACCGAGTGTTCATTTACGTCTGTGGGATGTCTAACAAATAAAGAAGACATAAGCACACCTGACACTAGACCCAGGCTTCAGACTTTGGCACGCTCACGCGGCTGCACCGTCAAATAAACTGTTCCACCCCGTCATTTGTGACAGGCTATATACTAGTATGACATATTGCTCAAGCTTTGAAAATTCCAGCATTCAATAACCGAAAAGAAAAAAAACCAGAACAGCATTAGTCAAACACAGATGGTAATATATATGAAATTGGCCATGAATCATACATAAAGCATACGTGGTTTTCAATAACACATGCAAACCATGCAATAGGAACACTAAGTATACAACAACAACAACAACAACAACAACAACAACATGCATTTTAAGGCCATTTTCCCTGCTAGAGCGGGGGTTAGCCTAAGTATGAAAAACATGAACCTTCCTCATATGTAATTGAAGTCTTCTTCTTATTATTTTGTATGGCAAATAAAGGTTCAAGTCCAAATTAGACAACGAAGTGGCAGCACGGTCTGTGGTCAGGTGGATTGCCTTGAATCCTTCATTGAATTTCTTCATTTTACAGTCGCTCATGATATGATGGGTTATTGTGCCCACAGTCGCATGCAGGACTGTCCTTGAATTTACACTTGTATAGATGGCATGATGTCCTCACATGGAGAATGCAGATCTGTTTTAGTGTGGTCCACTGTTTTTGATTGAGGTCAAAACCTGGGGATTCCTTTGTGGGATTGCTGACCAGTTCTTTCTTTGTTGGGGGTGTTTGCATCTACCCACAGACCATGCCAATGTTCCTCGAAGTGGAAACTTGCGTTGCTCGTACTCGAAGTAACAAAACCATGCTGCGGATTCTTTTATAAACAGCACGCCACTATCATGGAGAGAAAATTGTGTTTAATCTGATTCGCAAAGAGCTCTAAAGGCTGAATTGCTTTTCAATGCACAAATGGCTTGACTTTAACAAGGCCAAATTTTGCTTAGAAGCTGAAGAAATTGCCAAAATACAGGAAAAACTATAAGTGGTGCCGAATCCTAAGTGGCCAACTTTTATGTATTGCAGTTGAAATCAAACGTTGTACACACCGTGAATCTTCAATGGTGACATTGTAAAGCATAATTATTTTCATATTTTGCGCCGCTCTCATTTACGTCTTGCATCCTCATCCTTTGACACAAGACATCACCTTGAGTAGATAGGGTGGCTTATACCATATTTCCCTCATGGCCTCACCCCACACCTGCATGCGATACCATTGTGTTTTGAAAACTCCTATATAAAGCTGAATTCGAGGAACATTTTTTAGAGATTATCAGAGTTCTATTCTACTGATCGTTGTAATTATTTTGCTGTTTCTTTTATAATAAAAATAATAATAATACATTTATTTTATACAGCGCTTTTCAAGAAGCCCAAAGACGCTTTGACAGAGTACAAAAAACAAGTGCAAAAAGACAAAAATCAATAGGTAAATAATCAAAGCAAAAGGAAGGAGAAGGAGAAGAGATAGTCAGGGGTTAAATGCCGTGGGTTAAATGTTAAATGCAGTGTTGAACAGGTGGGTCTTGAGTGATGTTTTGAATGTGGTGAGTGAGGAGGAGTCTCTGATGGTGTGAGGTAGTGAGTTCCAGAGGGTGGGAGCAGCGATGGAGAAGGCCCTGTCCCCCCAGGATCTGAATTTGGTCCGGATGGGGGGGGGGGGGGTCAGGAGGTTGGTACCAGCAGAGCGGAGGTTGTGGGTGGGAGTGTGTCTGGAGAGGAGGTCAGCCAGGTAGGATGGGGCCAGGTTATGGAGGGCTTTGTAGGTCAAGAGGAGGATTTTGTACTGGATTCTCTGGGGGATGGGGAGCCAGTGAAGCTTGTAACCGTGTTACTCTTGCAATTGCTTTGATCTCTGATCGCCTCTCCAATTAAACACTCAACTTGACCCAGAGTGGACATTGAATCAGTTCCACGTCACTAGCAAAGGTGGTGGCGAGAATAACCACAGATGACAGTCAGGCAGTTTTCTGGGGAAATTCAATCCATCCTGTAGCACTCAACTTCACCAAACGTGGCACTATTCAAAGCAACTGCAACAGGGAGGAAGTACATTTTTACAGCGTGGCTGTCGAGAACAGCGTTTGTCTGCCCATATGTTCCCACAAACGTGCACCAATCAGAGCTGAGGATTTGGTCACATGACAGGGGGACGCATTTAGGAGCCATTACAGTTGCATATTTTACTGAAAGGAAATACAATAACTTTCTGTGGAATGTTTTGGGGGCCCAAATGAAAATATAGAGAACGAACGTTCTATAAAATATAGAGAAAAATACAGAGAATGAACGTAGAATAGAGAGAATGCTGTTTGGAATGAAAATAGAGAGAACATGCTGTCAATGCCTGACAGTCGACTGAAGGTGGCACAGGAAGGAATGTGGAATTTATTGGTTCATCGTTTGCCATTTGCTGTTTGTTTTTTACCCAATTCATTCATGAACAGGCTGTCCATGCCTGAAGTCAAAAAATTTTTAATACTAACATGATTTGCTAACTGCTATACCCACCCAGGTCATACTATCCTCTTCAACTAAAGTATCAAACAAGCATGGCTACGCCATTGTTAGACTATCGGTATTGTTATCATTTTTCCCATATACCCCATAATTTTCCCCAGGGGTTTCCTAGGAGCTGAAGGAGCCGCTAACCCCGCTCAAGCCTGGCCGGTGCCAAATTTGGTCCAATCCATCCAGAGGTGCAGGAGTGTATATGTAACAAACAGACATACAGACAGACAGATCGACATTTATAGTTATAGAAAGAAGATTTGAACTACAGTGTCTGTCCAGGCCACAACTCTTGTACCAATTGAGCTTTTGTCATCAAATTTTCAACAAACCTTTATTTATGAAAATATGGAGAACACAAACTCATACATTTAACGGGGTTTTAAAAAATTGTTATGCATGTACCAGGACTAAATTTTTTTCCCGATTTCTTTCATATTGGTACACTCGATTGGATTCAACTAAAGGTCTGCCAATTTGACTAAATTCCTGGACTTCACCCATAATGGGAAAAAACATGGGTGGGGAAATCCTAATGCTCACACTGATGAGCCAGATAGAAACAATAAACCCTTATCATAGCTTTAGTTAAGTTGAGCTTTTTTAAACTAGAATGACACTCTTCAACGTCACGTCGACCGATATGCCTCCGCCCACATTATTACATCATTATATGTACGTCTACAAAGTTTGATTTAAATCCATTCAGCTGTTCTCAAGTATCACATTTTGACCTGACATGACCTCTGACCTCACCAAAATCACCTCACTCCTCCCCTTTGAAGACAAAATATAATCAGTTAATCTTTGCATCACAATACATACTTATACCAAGTTTGGTCAAAATCCCATCACTGGTTCACAAGTTGGTGCGGAAACATAATCTTTACTTAACATAACCTCTGATCTTTGACCTCTCGATGCCATAATCCAATCAAGTCATATTTGCATCGTATATACTTCTACCAAATTTGTTCAAAATCCCATCACTGTTTCACAAGTTAGCTCGGTAACAGAATTTTTACCTGATGGGATGTCTGACATTTGACCTTTGACCTCATGACCCCAAAATCTAATCAGTTGATCTTTACCTCATTACATACCTGCACCAAGTTTGACTAAGATCCCTTCAGTCGTTCTCAAGTTATTGTGGTAAAGAAAACCTATCACGGATGGAAGGACAACCCAAAAACATAATGCCTCCGGCGACTTCTTCAGTGGAGGCATAAAAAAAGAGGAAGTCACATTTATATATTCAGCAAATCAACATATTTACTGGCTGCCAGAGCTGGGTTAACATAAACTCAAAGATATCATACAAGCATATTTTAAAGCAAGCTTTAAGAGCATTCTTACAGTTAACATCTGCCGAATGAGCAGGTCTGAAGCCCTCTCGGAAATGTTTCCCACAAACACAGTCGTTGTCGGCCCAATGTACTCCTCACTATTTCGGTTTGGAATTCGTGGTGGAGGCATCTTAGCCACAGGTATTCCTGGGCTAGGCAGCAATACTTGGAAAGATGTGGGTGGATACTAGATGGATGTGGGCAGAAAAAGACATTCGCAGCAGTTTAAACATGAAAAAGTTTCATTTCCAGACCTGCTTACCCACATTCGAATATTTTTATACAAATCGTTGTCATTTATATGCAATGTTCAATATTTTTGTACAATATTTATTTCACACAAAACATTACAAAACATTGTTTTTGGTGATCAGTGTAAACATTCAAACCTTTAAATCATGGTTGCCTCTTCACAAGTCAGTCACAGGCAGTTATCAATAGAATTTTGGTTGTTGTGTCATATTTGCAGTTTGACACAAGTTGTAAAACGAACAGTTTGAATGAGGAATTGTTAAAACATGCTACAGTTATTCCAATTATTGGCAGGCCTTCACCACTTCGGAGTTAGTTTCCAATTTGTAGCAAATTTACTGGAAACATTCTGGTCAGGTCAGTCTTTTGGGGCTGCCACTGGTAACATGTAACCCAGTGCTACCTGCCGCATGGTCGGGTTGTCGGCGACTAAACAGACACCCCTCACTGGCTTTGCTAGTGGGGAGGGTGACTGACACCCTGCCAGGACCAAAAACAACACCTGGCAAAGGGCAGATTAAGCTCCTGTCGGGAGTCAACGGCCACCCAGTAAAGAGATGGTGTCTCCTAAAAAACACCCATCCAGTTTGGACCGGTTTAAGTCATACCAAAGACTTTTAAAATGGTATGTGCTGCTTCCCTGCTTGAAAAGGATAGAGCACGGACAATCCCCATCAGTTGGCATCTATGGGGAGGAGGAAATTCCTCTTGAGGAAATGCCCCGCTGAGTACGGTGAGAAAAGTGGCGCCATTTTTATGACGTCACAGGTACCCAGAGTATCCCGGGAAGGGATGGTAGTCACGGCACTTCCCCCTAAGTCAGTGGCTGTGTTAAGTGTTTGGCGCGTGTGTTTGCTGTGTGTGTGTGTGTCAGCTCTACTACGAGCCTTAGCCCATATATTTAAAATAATAATAATAAAAATAAATAAACATACGTCACTCCTAAAAGTTGCACAGTTGAAAGTTGGAAATGTAGTCCTCATTAATGACGTCTCGCAGGCTGTTTGAGCTGTTATCACAAACAGGAACATATTATCTCTAAGTCATGCTGATATACTTGGATATAACGCAGAATATATCATATAATGAATTAATAGCTGAGAAAGTAAAATTCAGTTAATTTTGCTTTAATTAACGACTCACTCGGTGATTGATAAACTAAAAAAAACTAGAGCAAAGTCAATGGCGACATATCGCAAATCCCAATGCTTCCCACCTAAAGCAAAGTTGATAGATGGCAAAGAGTTCCACTGGGAATGACCCAATCTCAAATTTTGAGTTTAAAAAAAACAAAACATTTCCCCCCCCCCCCCCCAGTTTTAAACCTCATGACCCTAAGTCACCACCCCCTGATGCATGAAATTCAAATCCAAAAAATCGTTACATGTTTAATACGTCCCCAATGTTGATTGCATATGCAAAGTTTCATTTTAAAATGTGAACGCAATTGCATTTTTCGGTATTTGATCTTTTGACTCCGCACCAAATGGTGGGGCCAAAATGAAACTGCTCTTACACATTCTTACCATGTTTGGTGAATTTCTGCCCAACCATTTAGGAGGGGACAGGACAGCGTGACGGATGGACAGGTCCAGAGACAGGCAGACAGAGACGAAGCCGATTACAATATCCCTCATTTATTTTTAAAACGTGAGGATAATGACTACACAGTTTTGAGTTTCGCTCATATTTTGGCTCCACTTTTAAAGATTCCAGCAGATGCCAGGTATAAGCCAGCGGAATTGTGAAAAAGCATGTTGTAGCGTCATTATGAAGTTTTTTTTGTTGATTCATTATATCTCTGAGCTGTCCTGAATCAGAATCAGGCGGGTGCCAGACTGGCACCCTTGAGGAATTTTTTTTAGAGGCAAAAAACAAAATGGCCGCCACTGATTTCCGATGAATTTTGTTTTGTGCAATATCTTCACTTCTAATGTACTTAGAAACACAATTTTGGTGACTATTATTAGGTTTTCAAGGTCAAATATTCCGATAATAATATAATTAAAGTTGATTGTTATGCACATAACAATCCATTAGGCCAGGTATGCCAGAGAAACAAGTTTGAATTTTGCTTGGCAATTTTTTTTTTTAAATTTTGTCAAACAGGGTCAAATTGGGTTACAACAGCAAAAATTATTTGGACCAAATCAACACAAAATATTTATATTTACCTGCACACAAGATAAATAATTTATGAAAGCCAAATGCACTTACCCGGATGCCAGATGCTGCACTCATCATGCCCATAGGAACTGGAAGCAAAGGTGTACCTAGAAACAAATTAAAGTGCAAGGGAGTCAACTAAATGTGCATTGGATGCCAAAATGATTTAATTTCTGTCCTGAACACCATGAAAATCCCTTTTTCATCAACTCGGCAGAAGTTAATTATTGACAGGGTGGAATAATCTAGAGTGGCACAGAGTATTTTCCAGTTAAGCAGGGAGGACTGATATGAACCAGAAATAGGAAAGGGTCCAGAATGCTACCCTGTGGGATACCAGCCTCTCAAGGAAGAGCATGATAAATAATGCCATTCAAGGAAACATGTTGCTTGGGTACATGGAGGAAATACTCTATATACATGAACATGAATAAATAAAATACTACATAAACAAACGAGACTCAGCGTTTAATAATGCAGAGCCTCATCAGGGGTATATAATAATAATAATAATTCATTTATTTTGTATAGCGCTTTTCATGAAGCCCAAAGGCGCTTTGACAGAGTGCAAAACATAATGCAAATGCAAAACCTTTGCATAATGCAAAAACATATATACACAAAGAATTAAGTTAAGCACCCCTACACAACGAATTAAGGTAAGCACCCCCTAATATATATTCTTTGTGTATATGTATACATTGGCATATATTCTAAGGTATGTGAGATCAAATAATGAGTGGTATGACATTAGCAATTATCCATTGATGAAATGCAGATGAGTGCACTCGTAGGGTTGAGTTGGGTTGAGTAGTGATCCGATCACGTGGGTCCTACACACGTTATTGACGCAAAGATCGCTAGAGGTCTTCTCAGAACAATGACTGTACGTTAGAAAACATAAACGTCATCCACACTGTCCGTGATGGACCTATAGCTCCATACTTAAATTGAGGTGAAAATATGCCTAAAATTCCCAAAAAATTTCACCTTAAATTATTCAGAATAAAATATTGAAAAAGACATGATTGTTATGTTTTTATGTGACCATAATATCACTTCTCCAGAAAATATAGCAATATCATGGGTATATTACACTGTTTTGACGACAACAAACTTGTAATGTGCGAGGTTGTAAAAAAACGGGGGGGGTGCTTAACTTAATTCTTTGTGTATAGATGCAATAGATCTGAGAATAGATTATCTATAAGAGAGTAGATCTTCATGCGGACTCACATGCTACAATAACTTCTCCCACTCCTTCGGGAACAGACGAGGCCAACAAATAAAACAAGAGGGAGAGTTGCTTTGCAATACATGTCCCCCTACTGGTCCCAATGGATATTCTTGTTCCAAGCACTCAGCAATTGCTACAGAATAAGTCGCAGTTTATGTAACTTATAATAAAGCCATGTACCAAGCTTCAGTTGAATATGTTAAAAGGTATGGGGAAAAAAAGCATGACCCTATCTCCCAATGGTGAAGAATCACTTAAAAAATACCCTGCTTTCTCAAACAATGACAAAATGATGCATTTCATTCAATACAAGATTCCTTCAAAGACATAATCCCAAAAACAAATAAATAAATAAATAATCCACATCTCTAGTTTATATTTCAAGGTTCAGACTTGATGCACAAAAGCTTACCAGGTGGTACAGGTATGCCAGGCCGAAATGAAGGGAATGGTGCAGGAGGCATAGCAGGTGACAGGCCAGGCACTCCCAAAGTCGTCCTAGTTAATTGCGGCACAAATGACATGGCCTGTGCAGCAGTCACCAACTGGACAGAGACACGTGAACTTCCACTCATAACATGCAACTTTGTACGCGATACTTTGCAAACAATGATGAATGATCGACTATCAAATCTGGAATTTCTGAATAAACAGATTTATCTGAAATGGTGCAAATATATTTCACTCAAAAATACTAAACAGGAACAGTTTTTGAATAAAGTCAAATTGCTTTAGAATATAAATTCAGAAGTAGAAGAAAAGCATGAAAATAACAGTAGTAAGGTGGAACGGCACTCTGTGGAGAGCATACCTCCGCCTTGTTGGCTATATCACTCAATGGTGAAGAATCACTTTAAAAATTCTACCAGCTGGATCTGGATCCGGATCTTCACCAACATTGAATCGATTCTTCCTAGTCACACACACAACCTGTCCCACAAGTTTCGTCCAAATCCATCCATAACTTTGAGATGTCCTGCTATGTATCGTTTTTGGCCCTATCTCCCAATGGTGTACAATCACTTTAAAAATTCTAGCAGCCAGATCCGAATCCAGATCTTCACCAAAATCTAATCATTTCGCCCTTGTCACATACACTACATCTCTGCCAAATTTCGTCCGAATCTGTCCACAACTTTTTGAGATATTTTGTTCACAAACAGATAGACAAACGGACAAACAGACAAACAGGGGTGAAAACATAACCTCCATCCACCTTTGGTGGTGGGGGTAATAAATGTTTTCTAAAGTGCTATTTCCATGCTAAAATTAATATTCAGACGGAAATGTAGCACATTGTCCAAAATGTAGCAGGATGGGGGGGGGAGGGGGGTGGAGGGGTGGAGGAGGTTCTTGCATTAGCAGCACAGCCACACCCTCAGCCAATGATGCTACCATGCAGCGTTGTGGTGATTACGGAAGAAGAAGTACCGTTGCAGCAGTCTCATAGCAAAGATCATACTGCACAACAACAACAACAACAACAACAACAACAACAACAACAACAGGCATTTAAAGGCCATTTTCCCTGCTACAGTGGGGGTTAGCCTTGCGGGCCCCATGACAATCTTCTCCATCTTTCCCTATTTTCTGCATCTCCCCTTGTTAACCCCCTTGCCCGCATTTCTTCTTCCACCACCTTTAGCCAAGCCTTTGTCGGTCTTCCCCGTCCTCTACTTCCTTCTACATTCATTTCCATCACTCTTCTCAACCAGTCACTTTCATCCTTCCTCAACACATGACCAAACCATCTCAACCTGTTCCTCTTCACAGCATCAATCACAGGCTCTATTCCCATCATTTTTCACAATTCATAATTTGTCTTCCTCTCTCTCAACGATACTCAACACATCCACCGAACCATTCGTATCTCCACCCTTTCCAGCCTTCGTTGCTGCTCTACGTTCATTACCCATGTCTCGCTCCCATAAATCATAACACTTCTCACACATGCAGCATACACCTTTCCCTTCAGCTTCAACGACACTCGCCTCCTCGTCAGCACGCCACTCAGTTCCCGAAACTTCTTCCATGCACATCTCACTCGAGCAACTACTGTGATGCAAAGTGATGTGATGTGACTTCCATGGGATGCAACTAAAGGTGAGCAAAGATCATACTGTGATGGTTGCTATTGCCTTGCCAGAGCTGTGATTTGGACGTCGTTCAGGGCCCCGGGGTCAACACACCTACCGTTCACAAAAGGACACCATGGGGTTTCCAAATGTCCACCAACTAATGCTAGCAGAGACGGGTGCGACACTCAGCTTAAAGGCCACCCGAGGGACGGTGCACTTTGTGATGTAATGCCCAGCCTACAAAGAACCAATATGGCAGTTTGTAGTCGGGTCAGGAATTTAATCCACACTAGAGAGCCCAAAGGTAAATGCACACCTTCTGAACCATCATCCAGTAAAGACAAATGACATTTGATAGTAGTATTTCAGCCATGCAAATAAATACAAGACATCTTTCAAGACAGGTAGTCTCTTGATGCAACCAAGCCACAGAGGACTCTTATTCATGGAGAGCTGTGATTTGTCTGCTGAGGCAAGCAAGAAACAAGGGAACTCAAGTCATGGTGGTCATTGACATCTGTCGCGGCATCATTTTGCCTTTCTTGTGTTAATATGTAAATATGTTGGATCTCGGGTTTCTGGGGACCGTTTGCAACCGGAAGTGATGTGCGAGAGAGAAGGGGTTCATGGCTTGGTGAATAGAGGATTGATACAGACGTCTTTTCTTTGTATGCTAAATTAGCAACCCTGACATGATACAATGGATGGACAAGGAGGTACAAACAACCAACCATTCACCGGGAATAGCCAAGCAGCCGCACCTTTCCCGGCCACTCAACCAGCTTCATCTGTGGCAAAGGTTTTGTTAAAACTGCCGCCATTTTGGCCTAACAACCCGCAGCTGTGGTTTACATAAGTCAAAGCACAATTCGACACCTGGAGCATTACTACCGAGTCGACGCGGTTCAATTACGTTGTTGGATCCTCATCACCAGAATATGCGACGGAGGTGATAGACAATTTACTGTCGAACATTACTTATCTTGGCGGTGACTTTTTGGCGAACATTTCTTATCTTATCTTGGCTGTGATTAGACGCAACACTTTTCTACTTCAGAGGTCGCTTAATTGAGGTCACACAGCCATTCCAGGAAGGAAACTAGATAGTATTCATAGAATACTTACCCTGCGCAGTCAACTTGGTGTGAGCCAACTCTTATGTTTTTTAACGTTTCTTTTTTTTAATCCAATATGGCTGCCATACCACGTGAGCGATGACATCATAAATTTATATTCTCTAATATAATTGTTGCATAGATCATGCTCAATTAATTTCAAACTGATCAGACTAATTGTTGTCCCTGTCGAATTATGACGTCATAATTATGGCACCAATGACATCATCGTTAACACCTATTGCCCATATGGAGTTATTTATAATGAACCACGTTTCAATTTTTTCCATAGAGCGGTTTTGGAGATATAGAGGTGCAACGTTTTTCGGTTTTTCCAAGATGGCGCCTGTAACACATGACCTATGATGACATGATTTATCATTAAAATATTCTGAAGGAGGAGGCGCTCCTATGGTGAAAATTTTGTGTCCATCAGACCAACAGTTGCTGAAATTTTTAAAATAATGATCGGATGGATAAGTGTTGTATTTGTCGAATTATGACGTCATAATTAAGGCACCAATGACATCATCATCAACATATATTATTCCCCATGGGGAGTACTTGACAATGAGCCACGTTTCCATTTTTTCCATCGAGTGGTTTCGAAGATAGAGGTGTAACATTTTTCCAAGATGGTATCTATACCACATGACCTATGACGTCATAATTATGAATAAAAATTTTCTACAGGCAGAGGCGCTCCTATGGTAAAATTTCGTGTCAATCGGACCAACGGTTGCCGAGAAAATGAATTTTTTAAATGCAGACACAGCACACGTACGTATGGCACACGTACGCACCCGAATGCTTAACCCCGCATTTCGCTTCACGAGCGCAGGGTAATAAGGAGCCACTGGTTGTGCCAAGCAGATGGTGATGTAATGAAACATTGTTATCGAGATTATATTTTGGGAAGACCTTACAGTGGTCGCAAAAGGCAGACAGTCAATGAAACAAGGAGGCCGCAAGAGCAGGTTTGACTGTAAATACATTTACATCCAACATCGTGCCGTGTCGAGAGCAACAACCTTGTGTGGATTCTGCATCGGTGGAATCGGAATGCTGGCTGGGTTTCGGTTCATCATCTTTAGAGGTGAAAAAAAAAACTTTCACAACCTGTTAAAAAAGAAAGAAAAGCACCATCATTAGCAAAGCTACAAAATAAAAAAGGACTGCCTATTTATCAGGTATGTTCAAAGGTATTGCTTGCTCTACATTCCACAATAAAACATCAGAAAAAGGGTAATTTTAGACAATACTGTTGGAAAATATTTTAGTGCATTCCATCGATTTGGAACCATCTATCGATATACAGAAAAACATCCACTTAAACTCCACCGTAACCAGCAGCTTACTTTATCGAGGTGTTACGCTGGTCCCGCAACAAGTGGAAGGAATGTATGGAGACAAAAGGTCTGAAGGTGAATATCGGAAAGACAAAGGTGATGGCAAGTGGTAAAGCATGTGGTGAGGTGGAAAGAACTGGGAAGTGGCCGTGTGCTGTGTGCAGGAAGGGTGTCGGAGTGAACTCCATTCAATGTACAATGTGCGCTGAGTGGGTTCATCAAAAATGTAGTGGTCTGAGAGGGTCATTCACCAGTGTGGCAGCTACATTCAAATGTAAGGTGTGCACAGAGGGAGCTGCAGATGGAGGAAATGTTGAGTTGGATCTTGGAGATGGCGTGAAGCTGGAAGGTGTGAAAACATTTTGCTACCTCGGAGACATGCTGAATGGAGAAGGTGGATCAGACTCGGCAATGGTTGCTCGAGTGAGATGTGCATGGAAGAGGTTTCGGGAACTGAGTGCCGTGCTGATGAGGAGGGGAGTGTCGCTGAAGCTGAAGGGAAAGGTGTATGCTGCATGTGTGAGAAGTGTTATGATTTATGGGAGCGAGACATGGGTAATGAACATAGAGCAGCAACGAAGGCTGGAAAGGGTGGAAATGCGAATGGTTCGATGGATGTGCGGAGTATCGTTGAGAGAGAGGAAGACAAATGATGAATTGCGAAAGATGATGGGAATATTGCCTGTGATTGATGCTGTGAAGAGGAAGAGGTTGAGAAGGTTTGGTCATGTGTTGAGGAAGGATGAAAGTGACTGGTTGAGAAGAGTGATGGAAATGAATGTAGAAGGAAGTAGAGGACGGGGAAGACCGAGAAAGACTTGGCTAAAGATTGTGGAAGAATAAATGCGGGCAAGGGGGTTAACAAGGAGAGATGCAGAAAATAGGGCAAAATGGAGAAGATTGTCATGGGGACCGCAAGGCTAACCCCCGCTCTAGCAGGGAAAATGGCCTTAAAATGCATGTTGTGTTGTTGTTGTTGTACGCTGGTCCCGGTGAGTTATAATATACATGTATAGGCTTTCTACCATTGCAGAACAGCGTTTCTTTAAC
>NC_136271.1:66793470-66825970 GCF_964187855.1 Myxine glutinosa
CACCCTGTCGTCATAATTTCAGTTCCCCCCAATCATCAAGTGTGATAATTTGCTCCAACCAGGTATATTACATAATATATAAACGTTCCCTAAAGGGTGTTGAAAGAAACACAACTGGCAAAGCCAAATAGCATTTTTTTTTTTTTGTATACTGAATCGAGGCTCGTGAAAGAGCTGACATTTACTTCACAAACAAATCAACCAGATAAACAAAATATATAAAAAGAGTGAGCGGAAGACAAGAGAAGGGGAAGCACACAAACACTTGAGAGCACACAACATTTAAGAGCAGGGAGATGTGTGAGAGGGAGAGGGCTTGGGGGGAGGAGGCGTGGGAAGGGGGGGGGGGGGTGGGAGAAGTATAAAACACAAGGACACCAAGGACTTCCAGGACAGAAGTTGGTATTTCAAAAAAGTGGAATTGGGGTGAAATTAGCGGGGATAGAAAAGATCAAGGCTTTGGATGGGGGAAGATAAGAGATGGTGGTGAACAGCTGTTTTAAAGACCTGGGGGGTGGAGTGGGATTGAAGAGAGTGAGGGAGTTTGTTCCAGAGGTGGGAGAAAAGAGGAATGAAGGAGTGAAGGTGAGCAGAGAGTCTTGATTTTGGCAGTTTAACCATAAGAGGGATGCAGGCAGATATTGTGCGACCTGTAGGAATATTTGCGGGACAGAGCCCAGCGAGAGTTTGGGGGGGCAAGGCCAGAGAGGAGTCGGTAGAAGATGGAAAGACCACCAACCTGCCTGCGGTGAGTGAGTGAGAGGCCCTTGGAGTTAGCTTCATCGCGGGAGATTCCAATGATTCTGAATGCTTTGGTTTCAACAGCGTGAAGACGAGCTAGGTGTGAGGCAGGAGCACCAGCCCAGAGGGGAGAGCAGTATTCCATTGAGCTGTGGATGAAAGCCTTGTATGTGGTGAGGAGCTCAGGTGTGCCAAGGAAGGACTTCGCACGATGGAGGATGCCCAGTCGGCGACTGGCTTTGGAGGCCAGATTTGAAATGTGGTTTTCCCAGGAAAGATCATGGCAGATAGTGAGACCCAAAAGCTTGAGTGACAGAACTTCTTGGAGAGGATTATTCAGAAAGTGGATAGGAGGGTTGTCCAGTCGGTCTTTTCTGAGAGACATCGTAAGAGTGTGAGATTTGTCAGGATTGAAAGACATGTTCCACTTGTTTGCCCAGTCTGTGATTTTGTCCAGGTCTGCAGAGAGTGAGGAGGGCTGCAGACTGCCGATCTGAGGGATGAAGAATGGAGCGACAGAGAGTAGAGTCATCAGCAAAGAGATAGAGAGGATTTTCAAGAGAGTTCTTTAATTTCATTACATTCTACCTTTTTTCAAGTTGACAATTACAATTACAATTCAAGTTTCATTTACAGTTTACATTACAATTCAAGTTTCATTACATTCTACCTTTCAGAAGCGTAATTGTCGGCTATAAAACTCACCCATCATGTGAGGGACATACATACATTAGGAGAGACAAACGCTGAAAACACAGGAACCAAACATGTACACCGTAAAAAAATCGTTTTGTTTAATCATGAATTTGCAGTTCTAAAAGCCTCTTAGCGAGTTTGAAGAAGAGGAAGAAGCGCTAATGTATGGTTTATTCACACAGCAGTTTTAGCAGAAATATTTGTTTATTCTATGACAGTAGAAACCCTTTAGAAGGACACGGAAGGAGAATACAAAATTATATATACAGCAGTGATATTTTGCGAAGCAATAGAAAAAAAATCAAATCAAAAAAATCGCTAACTCAGAGGGCCTTTCACTTACTCACCGCAGTCAGGTTGGTGGTCTTTCTGTCTTCTACAGACTCCTCTCCGGCCTTGCTCCCCAGCTCTCTCTGGGCTCTGTCCCCCCAATATTCCTACAGGTCGCACAAGATCTGCCTGCAACCCTCTTATGGTTAAACTGCCAAAATCAAGACTCTCTGCTCACCTTCACTCCTTCATTCCTCTTTTCTCCCACCTCTGGAACAAACTCCCTCACTCTCTTCAATCCCACTCCACCCTCCAGGTCTTTAAAACAGCTGTTCACCACCATCTATATATATAAAACACTGTGTGTGTGTGTGTGTGTGTGTGTGTGTGTGTGTGTGTGTGTGTGTGTGTGTGTGTGTGTGTGTGTGGTGTGTGTGTGTGTGTAATGTTACCGATAGACTCCGAAACGGAGAGGCTCACGTGCTTGATATTTGGCATAGACATGGCCATTGAGCCTGGGGACGAACATGGCTGAGACCATATTTGACGAGATCCATATTTTTTATTCATATTTACCTGAGCGCATTTCAGCGAAGTACCCGCTAATCTCAGCCAGTGCGAGCAGCTCGCTGATTCGCTCAGAGCGATCACGTGATGTTCCATCCCGTCACACGTCACACGTTTGCACGTGATCAGGGCGAAAAGCCATTGCGTTTTTCACCTTTATGCGACCGTGTTTTGTGTCGATTTTGTGCGATTTTAATTCATATTTCGTGTTTACGAATTCGAATACGAAGGATTTCCCCTTTCCCCTTTCGATTCGAATACGAATCGAATACGAGCTTGAGTCGAGAGGGGGCGAATGTACGGGTTGGGAATGTACGGGTCTCCCCTCCCCCACCCGGCAATGCCGGGTACTTCTGCGAGGATCACGTGATGTTCCAACTTTGCCGCCATAATCTCACAGTTATGCGTTCGCACATAATTCAGTTTTTTCACATTTCAGCGAGCAACATTGCCATTCACACCACATAGGTTTTTTTTTCACTTTCATCTGATATTTGTGATTTATTTCAAACAAACTGTATTTCCCATCTACACGGCCATGTATTCCTATTAACGTTATGTAAAGTACATAAATTGTGTGGATTACATCATTTGTGGATGTGATCAATTGCCAGTAACCATCTATATCCCTCCCCTCCCCCTCCCCTTCCCCCTCCCTTCCCCCTCCACCCTACCCTCTGCCCTTCCCCTTTCCCCTCCCCTTTCCCCTCCCCTCCCCCTCCCTTTCCCCCCTACCCCTTCCTTTCTGCCCTACCCCTTCCCCCCTCCCCCTCCCCCCATGCTCCTCCCTTTCCCCCTACCCCTTCCTTTCTGTCCTACCCCTTCCCCTCCCCCCCACCCCCTCCCCCTCCTCCCTCCCCCCCACCCTCCCACTCCTCTCCCCCTCCCATCCCTCCCCCTCCCCCTCCCCCTCCCATCCCTCCCCCTCCCCCTCTCCCCTCCCCCCACCCTCCCACTCCTCTCCCCCTCCCATCCCTCCCCACTCTCCTCTCCTCCCCTCCCCCTCCCCCCTCTCCCCCCTCCCCCCTCTCCCCCCCTCCCCCCCGTTCCCCTCCCATCCCCCTCCCCTCCCTCCCGCTCCCCCTCCCTTTCCCCCCTCCCCCTCCCCCTACCCTTCTCCCTCCACCCTACCCTCTCCCCTTCCCCCCTCCCCATCCCCCTACCCTTCTCCCTCCACCCTACCCTCTCCCCTTCCCCCCTCCCCTTTCCCCTCCTCTCACCCTCCCCTCCCCTCCCCCTCCCTTTCCCCCATGCCCCTCCCTTTCCCCCCTACCCCTTCCTTTCTGCCCTACCCCTTCCCCTTCCCCATCCCCCTCCCTTTCCCCATGCTCCTCCCTTTCCCCCCTACCCCTTCCTTTCTGTCCTACCCCTTCCCCACCCCTCTCCCCCTCCCCCTCCCCTCGCCCTCCACCTCCCCCACCCCCTCCACCCCCCTCCTCCCCTCCCCCCTGTTCCCCTCCCCTTCCCCCTTCCCTCCCCTCCCCCGCCTGGCAATGCCGGGTACTTCTGCTAGTTTCTTATATTCCCCCATCCAAAACCTTGATCTTTTGTACCCCCGCTAATTTCACCCCAGATCCACTTTTCTGAAATACCAACTTCCTTCCTGGAAGTCCTAGCAGTGTCCATGTGTTTTATACCACTCCCACCTCCCCTCCCCCCCCCCCCCTTCCCATGCCTCCTCCCCCAAGCCCTCTCCCTTCCACAGATCTCCCGATGTCCCTGCTCTCAAAGGTTGTGTTTGTGTGCTTCCCCTTCTCTCCCCATCGTGTCTACCGCTCCCCTTATTATATATTTTGTGTGTCTGCTTGATTTTTTGTGTGATAAATGTTAGCTCTTTCACGAGCCTCGATCCTGTATACAAAAGCAACAAAAAACACACACTGTTCTAGACGTGTTTGCCCTATGGGATACGCCGTAAAAAATCATAAATCATACAGCAAAGGCGATCCAAAAAAGAGTGCATGACCAGCCATGTGTGTTTCAATCCTGTAACTATGTATGTTGCAGGACTGAGCACCAGCAGTTGGAACCGGTCACATTGCTTCTGACGCAAGATGAATATTTTGAAAATAACCTCAGCATGCACAAATTAAGGGCATCAGGATGTGTATCAAAAGTTGACAACAGCACAGGATGTACAAAGCCAGGCGCATTGCCGATGACTTTAAAATACTCCAATCCATGCTTCACAGTGTGCCCAACCACGCCTCTTCATATGAAAATACATTGCGGTCAGCATCGGCACAGTCCCCGTGTGCTAGGTGGGAGCCACAAATGACGTGTTAGAATACAGTGAAAGGAGGAGCTGCATCCATCGGACGACTCCCTTTTCCCAAATTATTTGACCACCACCGCCCCTGTGTCCCTGATTGAAGTTTCAATAAAATAAAATGCTGAACCTTAGTGTGGTCTACTTTACACAATTAAAATGATAAATTAAGGCGTTTAAACCCTTACCTGGTGTTCCTCTGCCTCGTGTGTTCGAAGTACAGCAAACCACGAGCATTTAATTTCATGAGAACTTCCTGGTTTGCTCTAATTTCCAGAAAGAACGGCTGTCTGTAAATTGTGACCTCTATGTCACCATGTAAGAGTTCCACACTCTCTTCATTTCTCTTCACAACTTTCCAACTGCAGGGCAAAGCATAAAAAGGCTTTTCATCCTCTTTAAAAAAAAACGGATGATGCTAAACCCTTTATAATGCATATGTGCAAACAATATATTTATTAAACAAAAAACATACGCACAGGACAGGGGCGGATCCGGGGGGTTCATTTGGTGCACGTGAACCCCCTCCCCTCCACCCCCAATCCCCACCTCACCCTCCCTCCGCCGCTTCCATATTATATATACCATAATACCATATGGTATTACCATATTCCAATACCAATACCATATTCCATAGTATATATACTTCCACCATCTGCAATGGACGGAGGTATTGTTCTCAACCTTGTCAGTTTGTTTGTGTGCAGGATATCTCAAAAATGTATTGATGGATTTTGGATTTAATCTGGTGGACGGGTTGTGTGTGTGCCAAAGAAGAATGGATTCGATTTTGGTGAAGATCCGAATCCAGATACGAGAATGTTAAAGTGATTCTTCACTATGGAGTGCGATCTGGCAAAAACTATACATAGCATGATATTTCAAAGAGCTATGGATGAATTTGGTTGAAACTTGGTGGAGAGGTCGTGTGTGTGTGTGACAACGACAAAGTGATTTAATTTTGGTGAAGATCTGAATCCAGCTCCAGATACGAGGGTTTTTGAATTTTTAAGTGATTCTTCAAAATTGAGAGATGGGGCCAAAAATGATATACAACATACAACATGCATTTTAAAGGCCATTTTCCCTGCTAGAGCGGGGGTTAGCCTTGCGGTCCGGTCCCCATGACAATCTTCTCCATTTTGCCCTATTTTCTGCATCTCACCTTGTTAATCCCCTTGCCCGCATTTCTTCTTCCACCATCTTTAGCCAAGTCTTTTTCGGTCTTCCCCGTCCTCTGCTTCCTTCTACATTCATTTCCATCACTCTTCTCAACCAGTCACTTTCATCCTTCCTCAACACATGACCAAACCATCTCAACCTGTTCCTCTTCACAGCATCAATCACAGGCTCTATTCCCATCATCTTTCGCAATTCATCATTTGTCTTCCTCTCTCTCAACGATACTCCACACATCCACCGAACCATTCGCATTTCCACCCTTTCCAACCTTCGTTGCTGCTCTACGTTTATTACCCATGTCTCGCTCCCATAAATCATAACACTTCTCACACATGCAGCATACACCTTTCCCTTCAGCTTCAACGACACTCCCCTCATCATCAGCACGCCACCCAATTCCCGAAACTTCTTCCATGCACATCTCACTTGAGCAACCGTTGCCGAGTCTGATCCACCTTCTCCATTCAGCATGTCTCCGAGGTAGCAAAATGTTTTCACACCTTCCAGCTTCACGCCATCTCCAAGATCCAACTCAACATTTCCTCCATCTGCAGCTCCCTCTGTGCACACCTTACATTTGAATGTAGCTGCCACACTGGTTAATGACCCTCTCAGACCACTACATTTTTGATGAACCCACTCAGCGCACATTGTACACTGAATGGAGTTCACTCTGACACCCTTCCTACACACAGCACAGGGCCACTTCCCAGTTCTTTCCACCTCACCACATGCTTTACCACTTGCCATCACCTTCGTCTTTCCGATATTCACCTCCAGACCTTTTGTCTCCATACATTCCTTCCACGTGTTCATCTTTTCCTTCAGTCCATCCATACTTTCCGCAATCAACACCAGATCATCTGCATACAACAACTCCCACGGTAAACCCTCCTTTACGTTCTGAGCCAGCACCTCCATCACAGCTACAAATAGTAATGGACTTAGTACCGACCCCTGATGCACTCCCACCTTCACCTCAAACTCACCACTGTTCCCGTCCTTCGTCCTTACAGCTGTGCGCGCTCTTTTGTACATTGCCATCACTACTCTGATCAACCATTCCTCCACTCCTAACTTCCTCAATGCCCATGTCAATACTTTGCGTGGTACCCTATCGAATGCTTTCTCCAGATCAACAAACCCAAGAAACAACTTCTTCCTCTTCTCCATGTACTTCTCCTGCAACTGCCTCACAATGAAAAGCGCGTCTGTCGTTCCTCTTCCTGGCATGAATCCAAACTGCATTTCGTCGATCTTCACTTTCTTCCTTATCCTCCTCTGGCCAAAAATGGCCAGAAATGGCCAAAAATGATATACATGATGATATTTCAAAAAGTTGTGAACGACAAAAAGTTGTGGATCCGCTACAAACCCCGATATGGCCTACCAGACTCAAAGTAAAATGTGCATTCATTTCCACATATTGCATGCCATGAGCTACCTCTTTGGACAAAAACGCCAACAAGAATGCAAAGGAGCCACATGCTACAGTTACAAGTTGTACGCAACCTTCAGAGTCCCAACTTTAATCTTTTCCGGCCCTGGAAACTGATTCGCCCCAGCACCATCGTGCGACTCCACATCTGGTGCCTCTTCTCCAATGATACTTCTACCTCTGCTGGCTCTGGCCAATGACTTAGAACCTGATCGTAGAACTACAAACCTGCTTAACTGAGCACGCGAGACAGGACACATAGGCACTGCACCTCACCCCGTCTCTGATCTGCTTGTTTGGGACAGTAGACACAGAAGTCATCAGTGAACTGGTGGATCTCTACCAATATGACCTGCCATCACCAATACTAGTTGTTACAGAGGTGTGGAGCTGGCAGATAATGGGGTCCCAACCACAGCAGCAAAAACCCTCCAACAGACAGATAAATCATTCTTCCCCAACATCCACTGCCTGCAGGAAAAGTAGCTTTAGCTCCTCCTTCAGCCAGAAGTCATTCCAAGTGCCATTGTGTTCCATGCACAGGTCTACCTAGTTAATTGCTAATAAACCAGGATATATACAGTATATGTCATGCTGGGGCGTCATCCCATAGTGGAGAGCAGTACTACACTGAGATACGGTTAAGGGTCTTTCAGACTGTGAGTACTTCCGATTTTCCAAGGAAAGACCGTGATCGACGATGATACCTAGTCTCTGGCTGACCTTGGAAACCAGCTTTGCTAAATGGTCAGCCCTGGAGAGGTCATGACTGATGGTGAGGCATATAAGTTCAAGAGACTGAAACTATTCCAGTTAGTGACCATGGAAATAGATAGGTGGGTTCGTATTACTATTCTTCCGGAGCGAGAGGGTGAGACAGACAATATGATTCTCCAGGATTAAAGGACATGTTCCATTTATCAGTGCCAACATATAATATTCGAATTCGATGTTAATAAGACCAGATTCAAATTGTGCACAAGGAATTCTTCTTTTTTAATTCTAAAATATTATATATTTTAAATGAAAACATTTTTAAAAACATCCCAGTTGCTATTTCCAATTTAGAGCAAAAATCGATAAATTCATAAAAATGAAGCTGATTTATCAACAGCTATAATCAACCAGTTTTGAGACTAGCCGTGGAAATCTGCGAATTGGCAAAAGTCTGGCACATTTGCTTTGGGTAAGCATGTTTTGTTAGAAATGTTTGTGTGCTAAATAAACAAAAGACGTTCTAATGGATCCGTAGGGTAAAAACGCTTATCCCGACATACCGTTGAGTTTCCAGCTTGTTCGTGAGCACATCTCGCACCCTGTACCGTGGCCTCAATGGCTTTTCCTCTCTGACACACAGCCGGACCATGCCATCAGGTAAAGAGAACACCTGCAGCATCAGAGTAACCTACAAAAAAAACCACGTCATGTAGGCCCTCAGATAAGGTTTTATTGGAAGAGACTGCATGTCACTTTAAAAAAATCAATCTATTAATCTTTTTACCTGCCGGCATTCAGAATAACAGCATCAACATACCAAACCGAATGGCACACGGTGGTGAGCATACCTCTACCAGGCTGAACATGCAGTTTACATTTTGTTTCCCACTGATAGGCCGGATGAGTATCCAGACCTGAAACAGAATCGCATTGGCTTGTTCTCGTCACCCAACTCATCCACCAAGTTTTGTCACAACTCGTCCACAACCTTTTGAAATATCATGCTATGTATCGTTTTTGGCCTTATCTCTCAATGGTGAAGAATGCCTTGTCATATTAAATAAAATCTCAGGTCCAGATCTTCACCAAAATCTAATCAATCGTCCTTGTCACACACTCAATCTGTCCACCAAGTTTTGTCTGAATCCGTCCATAACATTTCTAGATATCGTTCTCACAGTCAGACAAGCAGGTGAAAACATAACCTCCATCTACCTTCAATGGCAGAGGTGACAAAAACACTACTTCATATTTTCAACAGGAAAAGTGTTTTGTTTTTTGTGGCGGCATTAGCTTTTTTTATCCTAGAATTCCAGCACCCGATCCGAGTGTACCTGAAGGCTTTAAGAGTTACTTGCAAGGTGTGGACTGGCTAACACCCAAGGCAGACTACGCAGGTCAGGCAGATTAATCCTTCCCTGAAAGCCTTCCAATGCCAGAGGGGCTATGACAGGGGAAATACAGAAGTTGACGTCTTAATTGCAGCTTTTGCAATTACTTCACAGAACCGACTTAAATATTGCTTTGCAAATATAATTATTCAAAACGACACAGTTATTATAATAAACAAGCAGGGTGGTTGAACCTCTCTGTGCGTTTTAAGCATCACAATCGGCAAGTGTAACGTCCCACATTCAGACATCAAGGTTCATGGAGGAGCGAAACAACACAGCGTGAGCCGATAAAGCTCTAACAAAGGAAATGAGAGGAATGTTACAGAGACACACGATACATGTAAGTAGTGGGACAACATAATAATTTGGAGAATTGTCACTGGGATTGGACAAGCACAGGGAGATGAACGCACAAATAGGGGGGAAAAAGGGCGTGCTGAAAAGTAATGCCTCCTATTCTTTCTCTCCAAAACAGGTAAAGGTATTTGAATGAAACAAAACACATATAACATCAATCTTTATCCTACCTTTGTGCATTTTTTATATACATCGTCTAAGCTCGTGGAAGAGCAAGAACACAGAACAAATCAGGATACAACATAACAAAGGGAACAGCAGGAGAAAGGGGAACCGTTGACAGCAAGGTGGATGGAGAAAGTAAAGGGAGATGGACAAACAAGGAATGCAGATAATGGAGAGGGTTAGGGTAGAATGCAAGGGGTGGGCAACATGGATACATCAGCAAAAAATTGGGAGGGTTGGGAGTGGTTTAGTGGAAGTAGAAAAGATCATGGTTTTGGATGGGGGATGACCTGAGATGGTGGTGAATGGCTATCTTGAAGACCGAGAGAGAATAATGAGATTGAAGAGTGTGCTTGGTTGGTGGGGAAAGGTGGTTCCATAGGTGGGGAAAAAAGAGGAATAAATGAGTGAAGGTGGGTCGTGGTTCTGGATTTAGACAGTTTCACTAGGAAGGGGTTGCTGGTGGACTGCGTGCATCCACGTGTTGCAGATACTTGGGGGATGGAGGGGGGGGAGACCATGGAGAGAGCAGAGGGTACAAGACCAGAAATGAGGCGGAAGAAGACCACTGACCTGTTGGCGACGGCGCTAATAGGCCCATAGACTCAGCTTCATCATGGAGGATTCCAATGATCTTGAAAGCCTTGTTTTCTACGTCATCAAGCTGGGGAAGATGCAAGGCAGGGGAGCCAGCCCAGAGGGGAGCTGTGGATGAAAGCCTTGTAGGTGGATAGGAGCTCAGGTGAATAGGATAGGAGGATGTATACCTTTATGTGGATAGGATAAGAGCTCATAGGATACTTATTTCTCAACATAATCACTACTGTGGTCCTCACATTTCTACCAATGTTCTAGTGGTTTTTTCTCATGCCACCACAATATAAGTTTGTCCTGATGACTTCACCAGCGCTTCACATCGGCCTTGACATCATCATCGGAAGAAACATGTTCTCCACATAGGTGTTTCTTAAGTTTGAGGAAAAGATGAAAATCTGACTGAGCCAATGTCGGGGCTGGTGATCCTTTATGTGGTACACATACGCCATTGACTATCTCTTACACTCAGGATCGTAATGGTGCACCCAACTCTCATCTCCAGCTGGTCATCCCAACTCTCATCTCCAGTTGGTCATCCCAACTCTCATCTCTAGTCATCTCATTTCCAGTCAGTCATCCCAACTCTCATCTCTAGTCAGTCATCCCAACTCTCATTTCCTAAGGTCAGTCATCCCAACTCTCATTTCCTAAGGTCAGTCATCCCAACTCTCATTTCCTAAGGTCAGTCATCCCAACTCTCATTTCCTAAGGTCAGTCATCCAAACTCTCATCTCTAGTCATCTCATCTCCAGTCGGTCATCCCAACTCTCATCTCCAGTCGGTCGGTCATCCCAACTCGCATCTCCAGTCAGTCATCCCAAATCTCATCTCCAGTCAGTCATCCCAAATCTCATATCTAATCATCTCATTTCCAGTCAGTCATCCCAAATCTCATATCTAATCATCTCATTTCCAGTCAGTCATCCCAATTCTTATCTCGAGTCATCTCCTCTCCAGTCAGTCATCCCAACACTCATCTCCAGTCAGTCATCCCAACTCTCATCTCTAGTCGGTCATCGCAACTCTCATCTCCAGTCGGTCATCCCAACTCTCATCTCCAGTCGGTCATCCCAACTCTCATCTCCAGTCGGTCATCCCAACTCTCATCTCCAGTCGGTCATCCCAACTCTCATCTCCAGTCGGTCATCCCAACTCTCATCTCCAGTCGGTCATCCCAACTCTCATCTCCAGTCGGTCATTCCATCTCTCATCTCCAGTCGGTCATCCCAACTCTCATCTCCAGTCGGTCATCCCAACTCTCATCTCCAGTCGGTCATCCCAACTCTCATCTCCAGTCGGTCATCCCAACTTTCATCTCCAGTCGGTCATCCCAACTCTCATCTCCAGTCGGTCATCCCAGCTCTCACCTCCAGTCGGTCATCCCAACTCTCACCTCCAGTCAGTCATCCCAATTCTCACCTCCAATCAGTGATCCCAACTCTCATCTCCAGTCAGTCATCCCAACTCTCATCTCCAGTCAGTCATCCCAAATCTCATATCTAATCATCTCATCTCCAGTCAGTCATCCCAAATCTCATATCTAATCATCTCATTTCCAGTCAGTAATCCCAATTCTCATCTCGAGTCATCTCCTCTCCAGTCAGTCATCCCAACTCTCATCTCCAGTCAGTCATCCCAACTCTCATCGCCAGTCAGTCATCCCAACTCTCATCTCCAGTCAGTCATCCCAACTCTCATCTCCAGTCAGTCATCCCAACTCTCATCGCCAGTCAGTCATCCCAACTCTCATCTCCAGTCAGTCATCCCAACTCTCATCTCCAGTCGGTCATCCCAACTCTCATCTCCAGTCGGTCATCCCAACTCTCATCTCCAGTCAGTCATCCCAAATCTCATATCTAATCATCTCATCGCCAGTCAGTCATCCCAACTCTCATCTCCAGTCAGTCATCCCAACTCTCATCGCCAGTCAGTCATCCCAACTCTCATCTCCAGTCAGTCATCCCAACTCTCATCTCCAGTCAGTCATCCCAACTCTCATCGCCAGTCAGTCATCCCAACTCTCATCTCCAGTCAGTCATCCCAACTCTCATCTCCAGTCGGTCATCCCAACTCTCATCTCCAGTCGGTCATCCCAACTCTCATCTCCAGTCAGTCATCCCAAATCTCATATCTAATCATCTCATCTCCAGTCAGTCATCCCAAATCTCATATCTAATCATCTCATTTCCAGTCAGTAATCCCAATTCTCATCTCGAGTCATCTCCTCTCCAGTCAGTCATCCCAACTCTCATCTCCAGTCAGTCATCCCAACTCTCATCTCCAGTCAGTCATCCCAACTCTCATCGCCAGTCAGTCATCCCAACTCTCATCGCCAGTCAGTCATCCCAACTCTCATCTCCAGTCAGTCATCCCAACTCTCATCTCCAGTTAATTTGTGTTCTCCATATTTTCATAAAAAAGGATTGTTGAAAATTTGACGAGTTACCTCAAATTGTAATTTAAAATTACAGTTCAATTGGATGAAAATTGCTGATTTTAGGTGACGCTGACGTTTGTCCATAATGAAAGGAGAGGATGAATGGAATGCATAGATATCTTGGTAAGGCATCAGTTAAATATCACATAAGCATGGATTGGCAGGAAAGCAGAGTGGGAATTGAAGGAAGGAGGGAATTGAACAAAACTGTAGTCGAGAAGAAGGAAGAGTGGATTGGATAAGGACAAAGGAATAGTAGTGAAATTTGTTACCACTTTGTACACCTCATATATATATAGGTCCCTAAATTAGCATCCAGGGTGAAAACGATCATAGGATTTTGAAAAGGGGGAAAAAAAGAAAAATCTTAAATTGTCCATAAAAAATTTTTTGTACAATTGCTGGACTTCGTCACTAGGCAGCCCTTGGTTAGATAATTGAGGATTACACATGTGCTGGCAGTTGTCAAGGTAAATACGTTTGGCACAGACTAGTCAAGGGCAAGGATTATTACAATGAATACGATTGTGAACATGAAGTGCATCTGTGGGCACGAACATGGTTATCCAGGTTGATGAGAGTGACGTCAGCACAGTCGTCCGTCACGTTGAGACTTGGGAGAAGCGCCAGGTAAGGTGAACGCCCTTCTTGTAACCGCTTTTGGCGCCTGGTGAGACATTCATATATATATATATATATATATATATATAAATATATAAATGAAAATGTAAACATGAGAACGGTTTTGTTACGAAACACTTACTGATTTTGAAAAAACGCGGACATAGAGGTGGCGAATACACCAAAAAACGTTCACATTGTGATACAAGCATGTAGTTTCGCATTTATGATCTTATATAGATTCTCTTTAAATCCAATCGATTATGCAACTCTAAAATTCAACATGGCGTCCATCCTTTTCAAAATGGCCGCCAAAATTGCCAAAATTGCCAAAAAGTGCCATAAAACTTTTAATATTGAATTTAGGACGAACGAGTATCAATAAGAATCATAGAACTAAACTACATATACCATGCTGAATTTTCGAGTTGGCTAATCGACTTTGTTTATAGAGAATCTATATAAGAGCAGAACTGCCAAACTTCATGCTTGTATCATAATGTGAACGGTTCACCTTAAAAATGGGCGTTATAGCCACCTGGCGAAATGTTCACACTCCAGTTACGTCAGAGATCCAAGAGAACCGATCACTCTGTTTACGCATTCATAATAAAGAATACTGAATGAAACGTTGAAAAGTCTGAGCGCGAACTCCGACCTTGTAAGCCACCCCGTCATCATATTTCATATTTTTTTGAAATGCACCTTGGCGGTTTCATTCCAGTAGGCCTACCACACCTTGATTGCCGTACCTGCAAAAGGCGCTGTCTCTCCACCCCTTGAAAGTTTCCGTCCCGCCCTCGCATGCGCTGCTGTGCCGGTGGGGTAAAGGACGAGGAAGAAGAAGAACAGCAAGAAAGATATTTTTAATTAACATCAAAGAAACAATAACTGTGGAGTTTCGGCCTCTGCTCGTTCCGAGAGCAGCTCGAGCTCGGCAAGTTCCTTCATCGGACGTACCTGAGTCGCATTTGGGACAGGTGAGGAGAAACAATAGGGTCGGTATTTTATTTATTCCTGTCAGGAATGGTACCCCGGATGAGGATTACCTTGGGTCGTCCATGGAGGTTCGCTCCGACTCCGTGGTCCGGACTGTGTCTGTGAGTGAGGTTGTTGTTTTGGGAGAGTTGTGGAGCCTGAGGGTTGTTTATTAATTTATTTCCGCTCAGTACGAGGCCTGTACGAGTCTTGTACCCCGGGGTCGATACGCGACACACGCCGACCCAAGTATCCTCACGATTCCCGATGACGATCACACCATCCGACGATTATTATACTTCATCTAGTTCCTAGTACTAGTTGTACGCACGTTACGCACATGAGGTTACGCCGTTACGCAGTTTCGCGCTCTCGTGAAGAACTGAAGCGATCACGGATAAACGAAGGGTAAGCCTAAGGTCGACAGATGGCGCCAATATCTCTCAAATGTCGTTTTACTTTAAATGTATTAATTTATTTGTTTATTTTTCCACACTTGGCAATTCCTCTGTTTATTTCTCAGGATTTCCCGTTACCACACAGGCCCAGTATTAAAATAAGAAATATGTCGAGTGTATCACCGCGGTACTTGTGAAATCCAAATAAACAATAGTTGCCAATTGCCATGGAACCCACAATTTTTTATTTTCAAAAATTTGACCGAAACAAATTTTGTTGACACATTTACTTCACCCTTAACCTGATTCAAAGTATGGATTGTGCCATTACAAAACAAGGGGGAGTTGTGGATTATACCATTACAAAAAAGGGGGAGTTGTGGATTATACCATTACAAAACAAGGGGGAGTTGTGGATTATACCATTACAAAACAAGGGGGAGTTGTGGATTATACCATTACAAAACAAGTGGGGGTTTTGGATTATACCATTACAAAAAAGGGGGAGTTGTGGATTATGCCATTACAAAAAAGGGGGAGTTGTGGATTATACCATTACAAAACAAATGGGGGTTTTGGATTATACCATGACAAAAAAGGTGGAGTTGTGGATTATACCATTACAAAAAAGGGGAAGTTGTGGATTATACCATTACAAACTAGAACAATGCGACTGTGTCGCCAATATGAATCCGCATAGTCCCACAACGGGTAAATGCCATCACTCTGCATATGTATGGGTAGGTGATCACGTTTGTGAAGTTTCATGTTGATTGGATAAGGTTCTTTTTTTCTATCGAAGATGGCTGCCAAACCTCGTGACCTATGACATCATTTTCAAACTATATGCAACAGTTCTGCTAGATGATATTTGTAAAATTTCGCATCGATAGGGTGAGCAGTTTCAGAGATATAATTATTTAATATTTCCCTTCAATCTAATATGGCTGCCAAACCATGTGACCTACGATGTCATAAATTTAATATTTCAATACAAATGTAGATCATGTGCATGCAATTTCAGATTTTTCGGATAAGGAATTTGATTAAAACATTTTTGGCTGCTATAGCACTTCACCTATGATGTCATCATTATCATGCTTTTGTTCCCCATTGGGATTACTTGACAATGTGCCAAGTTTCAATTTTTTTCATTCAGCGGTTTCCGAGAAATAATTTTTTAATTATTTGCTTTTGATCCAAGATGGCTGCCATGCCACGTGACCTATGACGTCACAATTATCATAAAAACATTCTGCATGGGTGTCACTCCTACCCTGAAAGTTTTGTCTCAATCGGGCATATGGTTGCTGAGAAAAATGAGGTTTAGCCCGTACGTACGTACGGACAGACGGACAACCTGAAAACATAATGCCTCCGACGGCTTTGTCGGCGGAGGCATAACAATGTGAGTGCGTATAAAACCTTAATACGACTACATTCGTTGAATCGGGTAGGAATTGGGGGACCGGGATGTGTTGGGTAATGGCCGTAGAAATATAAAGTTAGAGGTGAATAGGGTTTGGATTAGTGTAGTCGGGGTTCGGGTGAGTGTAGTTATGGTTAGGGTAGTTCGGGTTAGGGTTCCTACCCAATTCAACCCGTTACCCTATTCATCCACCCCCCAACTGCCCCACCCCCCAACTGCCCCACCCCCCAACTCCCCCACCCGTTTTTTTACCTCTGCCCCCAAATCTCCGCCACTAAACGTGGGCGGAGGTTATTTTCACCCCTGTCTGTCTCTCTGTGAACAGGATATCTCAAAAAGTTGTGGATGGATTCAGACGAAATTTGGTGGAGAGGTTGGGTGAAATGATTAGATTTTGGGGAAGATCTGGATTTGGATCCAGATACAAGAATTTTTAGTGATTCTTCACCATTGAGTGATGGGCCAAAAACGATACGTAGCAGGATATCTCAGAACGTTGTGGATGGATTCACATGAAACTTGGTGGGTGGACTGCTTTGGCTGTGTTAGAAGGACTAATTGATTCAATTTTGGTGAACATCCGGATCCAGATACGAGAATGTTTTAATTTTTAACCCTTTGAGTGCGGGATGTTTTTTTTGATAAAAATACCCCCGGTATGGGATTAATTTGGCATTTTGGTACGGGAATGCAACCACGTACTGACGATCTAGTTATAGGTATAGTCGATGACGTGTAGTAACGTCATCCGTACACAAAACTTTTTTGCGGGTTGCGGCACTGGACGTCATCCGTACTCAAAGGGTTAAAAGTGATTCTTCACCATTGAGATATGGAGGCATGGGGGCCAAAAACGAAATATAGCACGATATTTCAAAAAGTTGTGGATGAGTTATGACAAAACTTGGTGAATGAGATTTTGGTTCCGGTCAGGATGCAGATCCGTCCTGTCGGTGAGATACAAAATGTAAACTGTTCACCCTGGTGGAGGTATACGCTCTACTGAGTGCCCTTATAGTTTGTAATGGTACAACCCATACTTCGAATTGGGTAAAGGGTGCCAACTTCACGGACATGATACATTTTCTAATTGCGGCCGAATAGGTGCTTTACATGTTTCAGATGGGCTTGCCCTTTGACTAAGTTTGACCAACTGTTCCTCACTAATACAACACACATACAAATAGCCACAGAAGTTTCAATTTGATATCTTGAAAAGTTACTGAGGTTTGGCAATAATAAATTCACAAAAGGCCCATTTGATTATAATGCGGTGAATTTGTTGTCATGGTAACTGTGGACATGTCAAAAAGGCTAAATTGATCATTCTGATTTTTGATGAACCAGGTCTGTGATGCAATATGCAAATAATGTTCAAATTTCCAGTTAACAGGATGAAAATTGATGATTTTATGTCACCTTGGGCTTTGATCTTGACTTTAAACAATAGGCTTCATTAGTCCAATATGTTCAAAATGTTCTGTTCTGTTCAAAACTTCAAAATATAAGTCAATCCGATGAAAATTGATGATTTTATGCGACCTTGAAACTTGAGCTTTTGACTTCAAAAAAGCAACGTGCTCTTAGGTTTTGATTCAGTTACCCAATCTGCAATTTGTGTTCAACCTAGCAGAGTACCCATCCTCGTGGTGGGTGGAGAGTGCGCATTACTTGTTGAAAAAGGTATAGTCTGTACATTGACAGAAGTCTCTATAAACAATGTGCTCGACTTTTCAGTCTACTTGTTCTCCACAACATTCAGTGGCACACTGCCTAAAAGCAATCTTCTCAGGTGAGGTCACACTTCCTGGCATCAGAACAGGTGAGGTCAAACTTCCTGATAACCCTTCAGATGAAGTTTCCATTGATTCGCCGAACTCGTGCTGAACTCCCAGCTCTGCAAAGTCAGATGACCTGCCGTGATTGTGGCGCACATGATCCAAATGACAATTAAATATGCGGCCATTCAGTAGCTGCTCCACAACTGTGACTGGCCAGTTTCATGCACCACCTTCACTGGTAACAATCTTGGGCCAGAAGCAAAGTTTCGGATGTACACTGGGTCACTGACCCCAACCTTGCAGAGCTTCGCATGTTGGTAATGTGCACTTTTTTCTTGTACTGCTTGGCTTTCACCTTATAACCCAAACGAAGCTGGAGTACATCCAGGTGCATCTTTAACACCAGATCCATGAGCAACTTGGCAGGAGTGACCCCAGTGGTGGAATGAGGGGTTTTCCGGAATTTGAATAAATAACTTGAGACCCGAAATTCAAAGCTCCCCTTTTCAAGCAAGCTTCGTCATCCCACACATTAAAAGTTTGGACAGCCCGTTCAGCTCATCCATGAGAAGCTGGGTGACTGTGCCATTGTCTGATACGACCACATCAGGCAAACCACGAGTTGCAAAAAAATTCTCAAGTTTTCCACTGTTGTGGTCACAGTGGTTGTTGGAATTACAGCCCTGTAAATCCACTTGGAGTGGGCATTTGCTACAATCAAAACGTCTTTCCCAAATCGGGCCACAAAAGTCAAGGTGAACCCTGGACAAAGGTCTTGCAGGCCATCTCCAAGGATGGAAAGGCACTTGCACAGATTGCCTGACATTGTCCTGGCACGTAGCACATAATAATAATAATAATAATAATGCATTTATTTTATATAGCGCTTTTCAGGAAGCCCAAAGACGCTTTGACAGAGTGCAAAACATAATGCATAGCAAAACATAAAAACAATTGCAAAAAAAGAAGAATCAATAGGGAAATATTCAAAGCACAAAGGAGGGAGAAGGAGAGGAGATAGTCAGGGGTTAGATGCTGTGGGTTAAATGTTGAATGCAGTGTTGAACAGGTGGGTCTTGAGTGATGTTTTGAATGTGGTGAGTGAGGAGGAGTCTCTGATGGTGTGAGGTAGCGAGTTCCAGAGGGTGGGAGCAGCGATGGAGAAGGCCCTGTCCCCCCAGGATCTAAATTTGGTCCGGATGGGGGGGGGGTCAGGAGGTTGGTACCAGCAGAGCGGAGGTTGCGGGTGGGAGTGTGTCTGGAAAGGAGGTCAGCCAGGTAGGATGGGGCCAGGTTATGGAGGGCTTTGTAGGTCAAGAGGAGGATTTTGTACTGGATTCTCTGGGAGATGGGGAGCCAGTGAAGCTTGTAAAGGACGGGGGTGATGTGGTCACGGGTCCGGGAATGGGTGAGTAGACGGGCAGCGGAGTTCTGAATGTATTGGAGTTTATTGGTGATTGTTGAGGGTGAACCATAAAGGAGGATATTGCAGTAGTCCAGACGGGAAGTGATGAAGGCGTGGATGAGGGTTTCTGCAGCCACGGAGGAGAGGGATGGACGGAGACGGGCGATGTTTTTCAGGTGAAAGAAGGCTGTCTTTGTGATCTGTTTAGTGTATTTGTCGAAGGAGAGGGTTTGGTCAAAGATGATGCCAAGATTCCGGATGTGAGGGGAGGTGGATACTGGTAAACCGTCGATGTTGAGGGCAAAGTTATGGGTGGACTTGGTGAGCGTTTTTGGGCCAATGATGATTATTTCAGATTTATCACAGTTAAGTTTGAGGAAGTTGATTTGAAGCCAGGATTTTATTTCAGTGATGCAGTTTGTCAGGATAGAGTGGGTGGCGGTGGAGATGGACTTGGTGGAGATGAAAAGCTGGATGTCATCGGCGAAGCAGTGGAATTGGAGACCATGACGGCGGATTAAGTGACCGAGGGGGGACAGGTAAAGGACGAAGAGGAGGGGGCCAAGAACTGAACCTTGGGGGACACCTTGGGGGAGGGGAGCAGTGGGGGATTTGCAGTTATTGATGGAGATGAACTGGCGTCTGTCAGAGAGGTATGATTTAATCCAAGAGAGGGCAGTGCCGGTAATGTTAAAGGTGGTTTCAAGTCGGGTGAGGAGGATGGTGTGATCGATGGTGTCAAAGGCAGCGCTGAGGTCGAGGAGGATGAGAATGTTGAGGTTGCCAGCGTCAGAGGAGAGGAGAAGGTCGTTGGTGATTTTGAGGAGAGCAGTTTCAGTACTGTGGTTGGAGCGGAATCCGGATTGGAATGTTTCATACAGGTTATTGGCAGAGAGGTGATGTTTGAGTTGAGTGGCTACAGCGCGTTCCAAAACCTTTGACAGAAAGGGTAGGTTGGAGATGGGTTTGAAGTTATTTAGGGTGTCAGGGTTTAGTCCAGGTTTTTTCAGAATGGGGGTAACAGCAGCAATTTTGAGGGATGGTGGGACGATGCCTGTAGACAGGGAGGAGTTTATTGTTGCAATGATAAGTGGAGAGAGAGCAGGAAGGGAGGCCTTGACAAAGCTGGAGGGGATGGGGTCAAGAGTGCAGGTGGCAGTTTTCATTCCGATGAGGAGTTCAGAGAGGTCAGTAGGGGAGACTGGGGAGAATTGAGACAGGGGATGGCAGGATAAGGGGGGGCAGGTGGTTTGAGGGGGAGCGGGTGCGGCGGTGGTCAAGCTGTTGTAGATGTTTTCAATTTTGCGTTGGAAGAATGAAAGGAAGGAGATGCAGTTGTCTATTGTGAATGACTGGGTGGTGGTGTTCAGGGGGCTGAGGAGTTTGTTTATTGTAGAGAAGAGTGCTTTTGGGTTTCCGGAGCCAGAGTGGATAATTTGAGAGTAGTAGGCGGAGCGGCCGCGGGAGAGGGCATCTTTATAGTGTTGTATGTGGTCCTTGTAGGCCTGGGAGTGAACTGTGAGACCTGTTTTATTGCGGAGTCTTTCAAGTTGGCGAGCACGAGTTTTCATCAGGCGGAGTTCAGGGGTAAACCAGGGAGCAGAATTGGTGAAATAAACTGTTTTGGTTTTTATAGGCGCAAGTTGGTCAAGGCAGGAGGAGAGAGTGTGGTTGTAGTAGTCAGTGAGGTCAGAAGGGGTGTGGAGGTCAACGAAGGGAGAAGTGGACATTTTTTCAGAGAGGGTCGATGAGAATGAGGTAGGTGAAAGAGCGTTTAGCTTACGGAAGTTGATAGTGCGATAATGCCTTGGTGCTGGGGTGGGGATGTTGATGGTCAGAGCGATGGCTAGGTGGTCAGAGAGAGTGAGGTCGGAGCCAGAGAGATGGTGCAAAATTAGTCCAGTAGAACAGACAAGGTCCAAAATGTGACCACGGTTATGGGTAGGAAAGTTGACATGTTGAGTGAGGTTAAAGCAGGTGAGTAAATCAGTGAAGTCAGTGGTTAGCGTGGAGTCAGTGGAGTCCATGTGGATATTGAAATCACCAAGGAGGAGGATTGAGGGGGAGAGGGAACATAGCTGGGTCAGAAAGTAGGAGAAGTCAGACAGGAATGATGGGTGTGGTTTGGGAGGGCGGTAGACAACAGCCATGACTGACTGTGTGTGACCAGAGAGTTTAAAAGCCAGGTGTTCAAATGATGGAGCAGATGAGATGGAGATGAGGTTGGTCTTGATGTCTTGTCGGTGAATAACGGCAATTCCACCACCTCGGCCCTCCGAGCGTGGTTTATTGATGTAAGAATATCCATTGGGTGTGGTGAGGTTGAGCGTGTAGTAGTCCAGTGGTTGTTGCCAGGTCTCAGTGAGACAGAGAAAGTCCAGTTTATTTTCCAGGATGTAGTCGTTCAGGATGAGGCATTTGTTGTTGAGGCACATACTTGAAAGTTGAATACAAGACTCAATATATTTGGCCACGAAGCATACTCTTGAGCAATTGTCTTCACCTCGGTCAGAGTGTAGTTGTGAGTCATACCAGGTGACCCACATACAGCTGAAACAGGACCTCTCATTCCTATGTGGGGGAATGATGATGCGTGCTTCCCAAAGCAATCAACCATCCTGGGCACTGAGTCTCTCCTGGTACAACTTGCCCGATGACCAGCCTCCCAAGGCAAACTTCCTCACTTGTGACAAAACAGGTCACGACTGGTCCATATTTTGACCTGAGTGACCTTGATATGAGACCGAGTCAGAAAACGTATCCAACAAAAACACAACATAACTGGATAGTGGAGTGCTTCTGGGGAATTTCACAAAGGCTTTCACGAATTTTCGAATTTCACGAAACGAATTTTCACGAAACGAATTTCACGTGCCTTCGATACGGTCTGGCACCCCGCTCTGCTCACCAAACTCTCCTCCTTTGGTATCCATGGAAATCTCCATGCATGGCTGGTGGACCTCCTCTCGAGTCGTAGTCAACATGTGGCCCTGAATGGGTTTCTCTCATCTCCTCTTCCTGTTCAGGCTGGAGTTCCCCAAGGCAGTGTTCTGGGCCCTGTGCTTTTTCTGGTCTTCATCAATGATCTCTCTGACTCTCTTGAAAATCCTCTCTATCTCTTTGCTGATGACTCCACTCTCTGCCGCTCCATTCCTCATCCCTCAGATCGGCAGTCTGCAGCCTCCTCACTCTCTGCAGACCTGGACAAAATCACAGACTGGGCAAACAAGTGGAACATGTCTTTCAATCCTGACAAATCTCACTCTTACGATGTCTCTCCGAAAAGACCGACTGGACAACCCTCCCATCCACTTTCTGAATAATCCTCTCCAAGAAGTTCTGTCACTCAAGCTTTTGGGTCTCACTATCTGCCATGATCTTTCCTGGGAAAACAACATTTCAAATCTGGCCTCCAAAGCCAGTCGCCGACTGGGTATACTCCGTCGTGCGAAGTCCTTCCTTGGCACACCTGAGCTCCTCACCACATACAAGGCTTTCATCCACAACTCAATGGAATACTGCTCTCCCCTCGGGGCTGATGCTCCTGCCTCATACCTAGCTCGTCTTCATGCTGTTGAAACCAAAGCGTTCAGAATCATTGGAATCTCTCGCGATTGTCCCTTGTGCTCCGAGGGCCTTTCACTTACTCACCGCAGGCAGGTTGGTGGTCTTTCCGTCTTCTACCGACTACTCTCTGGCCTTGCTCCCCCAGCTCTCTCTGGGCTCTGTCCCCCAAATATTCCTACAGGTCGCACAAGATCTGCCTGCAACCCTCTGATGATTAAACTGCCAAAATCAAGACTCTCTGCTCACCTTCACTCCTTCATTCCTCTTTTCTCCCGCCTCTGGAACAAACTCCCTCACTCTCTTCAATCCCACTCCTTCCTCCAGGTCTTTAAAACAGCTGTTCACCACCATCTCTTATCTCCCCCCATCCAAAACCTTGATCTTTTCTACCCCCACTAATTTCACCCCAAAGCCACTTTTTTGAAATACCAACTTCTTTCCTGGAAGTTCCTTGGTGTCTTTGTGTTTTATACTTCTCCCAGCCCCCCCCCCCCCCTTCTCACGCCTCCTCCCCCCAAGCCATCTCCCTCCCACACATCGCCCGATGTCCCTGCTCTCAAATGTTGTGTTTGTGTGCTTCCCCTTCTCTCCCCATCTTGTCTACCGCTCCCCTTTTTATATATTTTGTTTGTCTGTTTGATTTGCTTGTGTGATAAATGTTAGCTCTTTCACGAGCCTTGATTGTGTCTGCAAAAAAAGAAAGAAAAAAAAAGGCAGTCAACCCAAATCATTTGCATTGGTATATTGTTTCTCTACTTTATATTCTATGCGGTAATCATATGCTGTTAACATCAGAGCCCAATTCCGTACTTGTGGTGAGCACATTTGCGCAATGGCCTTGTCCTTCTTTAAAAAAGCAGGCAATGGTGAATGATATATCATAAAGGTACTGATGAAATTTCTTCACCTCAAAAATGACTGATAACCCTTCCTCGTCTAAGTGTGAATATTTTGACTTGGCTACAGATAAGGCTCCAGAAACAAACCCAATTGATTTCTCAGTCGAATCCTACCAATGGTGGGACAGTATACTGCTCCTATACCATAATGAGAGGCATCACAGCACAAAACGATGCGTTTTGAAGGATGGCACGTGTTTTCTTGGCATTCAAAATGCAACGGTGTCAGTGTGGCGGAGATTTTGACCACCGGAAGCGGTTTTTTATTCCTTCCCTAATTTCCATGGAATGCCTTTCAACATAAACCTTTATAATGGGGCAGGCAACATGTGTATCCAACTTTACAAACCTTTTTTTCTTACCCTTCCACATTTTGAAATCACAAGCTAAACCAGAGGAATTGCTTCGTTCCAACCAAATTATACCTGAGCTCGGGCATACTTTCATGGATGGAACCAACGGACCATTGTTTGAGGTATGTTGACCACAGTGGGAAGAGAGGAGAAGCTGACACTTTGGGCGTTAACCCTTCTTTGGTGTGTACTTTATTTGCAATAATTGCTAAGACGGATGATTTGCAAAGGTATCATGTGTACAAATAAGAAGATGATGATATTTTCCACCTGCTTGAAAGAACGTCTGACTCGTTTTCCTTTGTGGTCACCTGTATGTGCATCCTTTTGTTTATTGACTTATGAACAATATATCTGCTTAATAGCATCCTGAAATTTGACCTGCATGTCTCATTGTGTTGACATCAGGGACTTGGTATAGTAAACATGAAAAGGTTTCTATATACATTATTATGCTTCATACTTGTAAAATTATATTCCTAGTATTTAGAAAACTGTTGATTTTCGATTTTGTTATCATGCTGACGAAGATAACTTTATTTATTTGGCTTTAATAAAAAGCTGAGCGAGAGGCTTTTGGTAATGTTTTGCTAATTTATCTCGCAGGAAATTCACAAATTCAAAATTGCACAAACATGACCGTGTTGCATTTGATGAGTACAGCATTGTACTTTACTGTGGTGAGGTATTAATAATAATAATGTAACTAATATCACGAGTTATTTGAAGGATGTTTTTATTACAGTAAAACCTGTTCGGCGATCACTGCCTTTGCTCCTCAAAAGCAGAGCATGGTGGAGGTTTATTGATTCATTATATTCTTAAACAAACAAGCATTCTGAGTATTGCGCTCCAATACATGTCCCCTACCAAAGTTCAAAGTGCCATAACTTTGTCAAAAATGATCGAATATGCAAATTTATGCACGGTTGATGTTGGTTTTCAAACTTGATCTGAGGTATGCTGAGACACGTGTGTCACGCCTCGCTTCGTTGATAAGCCCGCAAGGTCGCTCCGTGGAGCGGCCTGCACGTATTGCACTGTGTGAATTATATAAACTAGGGCATGCCCGTACGTGGGTGCCCGTTCCTTGCCAAAAAAAAAAAAAAAACGCTACCCGTACGCTCTACCCCGCCCGTACGCCCGTACGCCCGTAAACAAAAAAAACAACGCTCTTCGCTTCCGCCCTTCGCTCTGGGAGAAATAATGCGCATAAGAAATCGAGAAATTATTATTTTCTCCGGAAGAAATCGAATTACGAACCGTAATGGCGCACGCGCTCGGCTCGGCTCGCAACAACGCGTTCTGTGATTGGCTGCCGGAAGTGAAGTCTTCACTGTCCGGAAGGTCGCAAATCGCAGTTACGATGAATCGCAAATTAGTTTTATTTAGTTTTAAAACATAGTTTAACGCCAACATAGTTTGCCAACGTGAAATAAATGAATACGCTCTCAAATGTGCCGTCCGAGGCAGAGTCTGTTCGCCACGTTCGGCACACGTGATAGCTCGCTGCTCTCTGATTGGTTGAATCGTTTTTTGGACATAGCTCGCTAACTACTTGTCCGATTAATATGAAACCTTGAAAAGGCACATCCTCGGGTCCCCAGCAATATACCTGGCAAGTTGCAAGTATATCGGACCCGTGGTTGTCGAGAAACAGCGGTCACAGACAAACAAACACACACACAGACACACACACACACACACAGAGATTGCTGGAATTATTATATACTAGGACGTGCCCGTACATGGGTGCCCGTTCCTTGCCAAAAAAAAAAAAAAAAAAAAATTTGTGTAGGGGTGTGTGTGTGTAAACATCCTAGGGCGTGCCCGTACGTGGGTGCAAAAAAACATGCGTGCAAACAACAACAACAAAAAAAAACTTTGAAACCACGTGGCAGTAACGACCACAGAACCCCCCCCCCCTCTATTTACATGAATGGTTTGGTCCATTCGCAACGACCACAGAACCCCCCCCTCTATTTACATGAAATGGTTTGGTCCAAAGCGAACGGCTTGCGGAGTTTGGTAAAGAAATCGCCATAGCTCGGTAACTACTTGTCCGATTAATATGAAACCTTGAAAAGGCACATCCTCGGGTCCCCAGCAATATACCTGGCAAGTTTAAAGTATATCGGACCCGTGGTTGTCGAGAAACAGCGGTCACAGACAAACACACACACACACACACAGACACACACACACACACACACACACACACACACACACAGATTGCTGGAATTATAGATAGATTATTACCAACTCACGGTCTGAGGTACTGGCGATTCAAGAGATATCCATTTTTTTTTTCGTTTAATTAACGATATCTGCCAAACCACGTGCCCTATCGCAAATTCCAAAAGGACATTTTAGTAGACTGACATGCTGAACAGATTTGTGAAGTTTCCCCTCGATTGGATCAAAAATGAGGGAGAGGCTTGGTTTTAAAGGTTCATGCTTAAAAACGTCATTACTCTGAAACCATGTGACGCATGATGTCATGCTCACTGACTTTTTTGTTCGTCATGGGTATGCGATTCTGCCTGCAAAGTTTGGCCTCGATCTGTTCAGCCGTTGCAGAGAAAAAGGGGTTTTCGTGTTTTCACGAAAAACAATATGGCGGCCGAACCACGTGACCTGTGACGTCATAATTACCATTAAAATATTCTACAGACCGAGTCCATCATATGGTGAAAATTTGATCTCAATCGGTCCTATTATTGCAGATAAATTGGTTTTTAAAGGAAATTAAAACTTAAAATGGCACTGAGTTAAGGATCATCAGAATTATCAGAATTCCCAAAGTTCAAAGTGCCATAACTTTGTTTAAAATGATCGAAACGTCGTGAAGTTCGAACTTGACCTGTAACTTATCATGAGGAAACCATGTGCCAAGTTTGAAATCGTGAGCATTAAGCGTTTAGAAACAAAGTCCGGAAAACTGTTCTTTGCGTGACGGACTGACGGACTGACGGACTGACGGACTGACGGACTGACGGACGGAGGGACGGCGTGCAAACCTATAGTCCCCTCTTACACCGGTAGGGGACTAATAACCACACATACATGACTTGTTTGATGATGTCGGAAAGTTTACAGTCACGACTGGTTTAAATAATCGATTCATACCTAATGTTCAATTACTCATCAAATTCTTAAGGATGTTATGAATTCTAGCTGAATTTATTTACAAGGTTTAAAAAGCATTGACGTTTTGTTAAAATGTAGATAATTAGGATGTGAAACACAGCCCTTTCTTTAAAATATTCTACGTATTAAAGTAGCCAGATTTCTCTGTCTGTCACGCTCTTTCTGCTGGGCCGTCATTATGGCCTTACATCTGAGACGTCATTACGGCGTTACGTATAGTGCTCGGCTAGGCGTTTACGGCGTTGTATTATTTATGACTCAATGAGAATTTCTCTGTCAGATCAGTCCTTTGGGACTGCCACTGAATGCCACTACTCTACCGCATGTTTGGGTTGGCGGTGAATAAACTTTCACCCATCACTGGTTTTGCTAGTGGGGAGGGTGACTGTGACACCCTGCCAGGACCAAAAACAACACCTGACAAAGGACGGATGAGCTCCCGGAGGGAGGCAACTGTGATCCAGTAAGGAGATGGTGTCTCTTAAAAACACCCATCCAGATTGGACCGCTTTGAGACATACTGAAGACTTTTTAAATGGTGCGTGCTGCTTCCTTGCTTAACGTTCAGCGTTTGAAAGGAGAGAGCACATACCATCCCCATCGGGTGGCATGCATTGAGAGGAAGAAATTCCTCCTGAGGAAATTCCCCGCCGTGCAGTGAGAAAAGTGGTGCCATTGTTATGACGTCGCTGGTACCCAGAGTACCCAGAGTACCCCGGGAAGTGATGGCAGTGACGACAATTCCCCCAAGCTCAGTGGCTGTGTTAAGTGTTTATCTCATCAGTGTGTGTTGTTGGTCATCATCTAGATTTGCGAGTTTCAGAAGGTGAAACCATCTTCGTGTGCGCATGTATATATATATATAACTGTAAGAAATAGTAGAGACTCCACAGTACGAGCAGGGCGTCTCATTTGCATTGAATAAATAATCGTGAGATTAAATAAGACGCGGACGTAGCTTCAGGACGTCGATCTTTAATTGTCGACAAGCTTTCGACCAACAAAGGTCTTCTTCTGAGTCGGCCCCAAGACTTCCGTTGAACTTGGGGCCGACTCAGAAGAAGACCTTTGTTGGTCGAAAGCTTGTCGACAATTAAAGATCGACGTCCTGAAGCTACGTCCGCGTCTTATTTAATCTAACGATTATATATATATATATATATATATATATATATATATATATATATATATATATATATATATATATATATATATATATATATATATATATATATATATATATATGTGTGTATATTGTTACGAATCCGGGGGACAGCACTCCCGTTAGCAAGGGGGGGTTAATCCCCTTGTCCTGTTAAGCTGGCCGTCTGACCGGTCCTGGGGGTATGACGTCATTTCCGGTCGGTGGTGAGTAGGGTTGTAAGCCCAACCCGTCTTACTAACTAATTACCACCACCAATCCGTAAGCGAGGAGATACTCCCACCCGGGCCGCAGTGTGATTGGATGCGCCGAGCGAAGCGAGCTGCGACTCGGGCCGTTAACAAGAGACTAACCCGACTCTGAACGTTGGCCGAATCGTGCCACAGGTACTCAATGGGAAGAAGGGACTAAAGCGATCGGGGGAGAATGAAACCAAAGGTAAGAAATAACAGACATTTATTAATTATGTACACCAAAACCAAAGGAGAACAAACGAAAGTAATAAACAGAACGAAGAAGAAGAAGATACACAGGGCAGCCTTAAACAGTCTTATATTATACCCCGGGACAAACAAACAGACTCACACGACAGGGAATGGCAGGCAGGAATGACTGGAAGGAATGAGAAGGCCCAGGCAGACGGTAGGCGTCGAGGTCCTGCTCCAGGAGTCAACTCGCGTCGTGGCAGGAAAACCCGGGCAGGCAGCGAGCGCGCATCGTTGACCGCGAACAAACGTTGCATATAGCGGTGGGACTGGGATGCTCCGTTTGTAATAAATGGCTCGTGCCAACGCTCTCTTTCTTGACCAAGATGGGGGAGATGCCAGTTCGTCGCGTACTCCAGCTCCTTCTCCTCTCATCTGTACCTTCTCACGCGTCTCTCGTACCTTCTCACCCGACTGTCCAAGCAGTCCCTTGCAGCCGCTTTTATTGCCCGTGTTGGAATCAAGCCACCGGCTCTGATGACACGCCTACCGGTTGGCTCACCGCGGCGCTGGTTGGCCGGCAAAGGGCTCGCTGACTCCACCTTTGCTGACGAGTTGACGTGCCACACCTTGATCTTGCGGCCCCGCCCCCTTCTTCCTCGGCTTGACCGCATGGCTTATGGCGGCATGGTGCCAGTAAACAGCCCAATGCAACTGCGGCGAATGCTGCTGGCAAACGAAGTACTGGGGCCTATCTTATTTGATTAATGCAACGCACATTCAACTATTGGGAACAGATCCTTAACTGAAACACACAATAATGAAATAACTACGGAGAGGTCCTATGGTTCGCTACGTGTTGTACATGGACTAACGAGGGTGCAATCTTTAACAAGCCAATTGATGAGGATATTTACAGGGGAACATTTATAAGGGAAACATTTACTAAAATGTACTAGTGAAGGTTCTAAAAACCGTAACAATATATATATATATATATGAATGAATGAATGATCGTTTTAAGGCCATTTTCCCCTAGAGCGGGGGTTAGCCTTGCGGGCCCCATGACAATCATGGTTCCCTGTTTGAGGCAATGTTTTTATGGCCGGATGGCCTTCCTGACGCCTATATATATATATATATATATATATTATATATATATATTGTTACGGACGCGGTTAAAGATGTTATTTTGACCGAGCGGTGGTGTAACCGCGACCAAACAGTTATTCCCCGACTAATACCCGATTTGCCCCAAACTTTGGCCGGATCGCGCCACCGCTATTCAATCGGGAAAACTCTAAAGCGACCGAATACAAAGAGGAAGAAGACGTACAGAAGGGGAATTGGATTTATTATTTACACATATAAGTAGGAAGAAAGCAGTCACGTTTATTTACAGACGAGATTAGATACACAGTGCAACGCTAGCTTACCTACAGTCTTAATTAACCCAGGGACAGAACAAACAAGGACAAACTCACTCGTGGGAATGATGATAGGACTGGCGGGAGATGGATGGCTGGCGGGATAGGGAGGTCCACTGGTCCTTCAGCACGATTGACTCGTTGGGCAGCCGCCGCTCCTCCGCGGCCCTGCTCCAAACTGCCGTCCAGGCCTCACGCGGCTGTGGCTGCAGTTTCGGTGGCTCCAGCTGCAGCAAATGCAGTTGCGGTGGCTCGAGCTGCAGTTCAACTCTGGACTTCTTGGTTGGACTCAACTCCTTGGACTCCCTCTCGTCTCTCGGTAAAGGCTCATCTCTCTTCTCCTTGGGAACGCCCTGCCTGCGGGTTATATAGGCCCCACCCCTCAACCTTCGCGAACCTCCTCGATGTTTCTCTCCACACCCTCTCCAAGTCCAACCCCTTGTTCGTGGTTGGTTGAGTGGGGCTGACTCACTCCTCCCCTCTATGACGAGGTGGGGACACGCCTTTCTTCTCCGACCCTGCCTCGTGGTCAATGGCGGATGAAGAGAAAACCGCCCAAAATGCAGTTGGCAATGCGAATGGCAATTGACGAAAAGGGGGAATGGAGGTTTTGGGAATGGGAATGAAGGGAATCTATCTCTTTCACTGGTGCAATGGAGTATTTCAATTAATTTTTTTTTTTCAATTTCAATTAAATATTTCAATATTTCAATCAACACAGCCTTACCATAAAACACATAATAAGATATAACTGTTGAACAGGGGTATTCTATGATTGGCTGTAGTGTGGGTGCTCTATGGACTAATTATGGGACGCCCTTTGACCTTTACACAGCTCCGGAGGCAGGAGGCGCAGAATAACCAATATTCATAATAAAGCACAATAAAAAAAATACAGTCCTCATATCTGCAACACTGCACCCTCCTCCTCTTAGGCACGCCCCGGGCCTACAACTTTTATTTAGTGTGACACGTAGGTGTAGTTCCCTCTACTTTTAACCTGACCCTGAGTGCGACAGTTTTTAAAACATAAATAAATGTGTCCCGCTGCTCCATTGCACCCTGCCTAACAGACTTACGCCCACAGTTAACCGAATTGCGGAATGGTCTTCAAACTACACACTGACGGTGGGGAGCATTATTTACACTGACTCTGCTTTTATTTACAAAACTAACCCAGGACCTGCAATTGTTCTTTCTGGGGGGAGACAGTCTGCTCTGCATCGACGCACCATGAAAGCACCCAAAAACGCACCAACACACCCTCAAGCACCAATCGGTGCAGTCACCACAGTTCATCAGTGTTCAATGCATGTTCAACAATAAAAATAAATCAACAACCCCTAACCCTGCAGGTGATCTCTTGCTCTTCGGCTCCCTCTGCTGGCTATTATTATTTGTTCTTCCAGATGTTGTCTTTCTTTCATTTTCTTACTGGCGGCCTATGTGACTGAAAAATGCACCCAATGTGTCCTTTTTATTTTCTTTATTTATGGCCCACAGGGCCGACTACGTGTGGTTCACCCTTGGGGCATCGGTGCCCTGTGGCCAAGGTCCGCCAGCAAGATTTTGGGCCCTCATGGCCGGTTCCAGCAGAGGGGCCATGCCCCAACCCATGGGGTCCATAAGTGGTGCTCGGCCACCGACATGTGGTCCATAATGTGGTGCATCGATGCAGACAGCTGGTTCTGAGAGTTCCGGGCGCACAATGGCCGACTCACGCACGCTCCCCTCGGCGCCCAATGGCGCACAGGTTATGTGGGAGACAAAAGAGACAAATGAGCGAGGGGTAAGGTCACAAGGGTACACATCAATAAGGCAATGCAAGGCGAAATGCGTACGGAGGGCGAAGTGAGAAAGCTCGTCCCTACCGTACGTCACCCCCCCTGTCACCTACACTACCCTTGCCCTTACCCCATATGTACAAAAATCTACACATTACCAATCCGTCGCTACTGTCACGTCTCCCCATATTTCCCCTATACCAAATTCGTCTCCACAATCCCTCTACTTCAAAATTTGCCATCACCCAATTCATCATCAATCCTCATAAGGAGGAAGAGATGGAACATCAA